>NC_133138.1:5789885-5932385 GCF_048418815.1 Hemitrygon akajei | reverse complement strand
TCACCAGGATGCTGCCTGGATTAGAGAGGGTGCAGAGGAGATTCACCAGGATGCTGCCTGGATTAGAGAGGGTGCAGAGGAGATTCACCAGGATGCTGTCTGGATTAGAGAGGGTGCAGAGGGGATTTACCAGGATGCTGTCTGGATTAGAGAGGGCGCAGAGGAGATTCACCAGGATGCTGCCTGGATTAGAGTGGGTGCAGAGGAGATTCACCAGGATGCTGCCTGGATTAGAGAGGGTGCAGAGGGGATTTACCAGGATCCTGTCTGGATTAGAGAGGGTGCAGAGGAGATTTACCAGGATGCTGTCTGGATTAGAGAGGGTGCAGAGGAGATTCACCAGGATGCTGCCTGGATTAGAGAGAGTGCAGAGGAGATTCACCAGGATGCTGCCTGGATTAGAGAGGGTGCAGAGGGGATTTACCAGGATGCTGCCTGGATTAGAGAGGGTGCAGAGGAGATTTACCAGGGTGCTGCCTGGATTAGAGAGGGCGCAGAGGAAATTTACCAGGATGCTGCCTGGATTAGAGAGCATGTCTTGTGTGAGCTGGGGATTTTCTCTTTGGAGTGAAGGAGGATGAGAGGTGACTTGATAGAGGTGTACAAGATGACAAGAGGCACAGATCGAGTAGACAGCCAGAGACTTTTTCCCAGGGTGGAAATGGCTGACATGAGGGGGCATAATTTTAAGGTGATTGAAGGAAAGCACAGGGAGGGCTATCAGAGGTAGGCTTTCACACAGAGAGGTGGGTGAGTTGGAATGCCCTACCGGGGTGGTGGTAGAGACAGATACATTAGGCACATGTTTGATAGAAAAATGGAGGGCTATGTGGAAGGGAAGGGTTAGATTGATCTTAGAGTCAGCTAAGTAGGGGTCACCTCTTTTTCCCTTATTAGGGAGAGAGAGAGCCTGTGGTATGTCGAATACTGGGTGAACGAGTAGTCTTTGGGGTACTGCAAGCCTGTGTCTTTGCTCACGCTTGAGTGCTCGGTGGAGGGTGCTGATGTCTTTTTGCTGGTGGTGGAGGGGGGGTTGTCGCTTTGCTGCTGCTTATGTGTGGGAGGGGGGAGCTGGGGGACTTTGGGGTTCTAACATTTAACTGTCACTCATTCTTTGGGGCACTCCTCTGTTTTTGTGGATGGTTGCAAAAACAAAGAATTTCAGGATGTGTATCGTATACATTTCCCCAACATTAAATGTTGCTTTGAAAGGTCAGCACTTGGTCATGGGCCAAATGGCCTGTAGTGTTCTACGTTCTAAACCTCCACCCTCACCACTATCCTGTGACCTAACCAGCCCTTCCAAATGATGAGGCAGACATTTGGATGAATGTGTTACAGGAATCATTTCTGAAGAAGGTCAAGATGGCGTTGGGCAGGGAGAATCCCTTTCTCAACCCGATGGGCCGAAGGGCCTGTACTGTGCATTTCAGTGTTTTATGTTGAAGAAGGTGTTTCTGTACTTTCTATGTTCTAGACCGTGCATGTTCGTTGGAGATGGGAGAGTAAACAAAGGAGTTGCCAGTGAATTAATCCTTATGAAATATTGAAAGGGAAGAGAGGAAGTTTTTTTTAGCAATTTGGAGATTTGATTGGCTGTTGTGTGACTCACCGGTTTCTGGGCAGAAGTTCCTGGTTGTACTTTGTGGAACTGGGCCAACCAGACCAACCCAATTCCCCAGGGGACTTTCAAACGGCCCAGATAGAGAACCACAGCAATTCACAGTACAGGATGCAAGATTAGGCCATTCAGCCCCTCAAACCTCTTTGGCCTCCTGGACTGGCTTCCCTCAACTTAGCGCTCAATTGGGTCTGCGACTTTCGGGGACTGCGGTTCATGCTCTGTGTGTAATTGTTGTCTCCTTACTGTTTGCAAGAATTGTTCATTGTTCACGCATTGGTTGTCTGACGGTCTTTGTTGTGCTTTGTGTTTCTTTGTTTTTTGGCTGCCTGCAAGAAAACAAACTCAATATACATACTTTGATAATAAATGTATTTTGATCTTTGAACTTGTCATTCAATAAGAAACATTCAATAAAGTTTCAGTTAAATTTATGTGGGGCATGAGCGTACACGAGGGTTGGGGAATTCAATACTAGAGGGCATGGGTTTAAGGTGAGAGGAGAGAGGTTTAAAAGAGACTTGAGGGGCAGCTTGTTTTTCCCAGAGGGTGGTGAGTATATGGTGACACACACAAATGCTGGAGGAAGTCAGCAGGCCAGGCAGCATCCATGGAAAAGAGTAAATGCTCAGCGTTTCAGGCCAAGACACTAATTCAGAACAAAACTAAATTACAATAATATATACATAAATAGTGCAAAAATGAGAGGAAAAGGGAAAAAGTAGTTGAGGTAGTGTTCATGGGCTCATTGTCCTTTCAGAAATCCAACGGCAGAGAGGAAGCAGATGTTCGTAAAATGTTGAAGGTGTATCTTCAGGCCGAGACCCTTCATCAGCCCTTAGTGTAACTATCTGCCTCTACCATCACTCCAGCAGAACGTTCCACACACCCACCACTCTCTGTGTAAAGAACCTAACTCTGACGTCCCTCCACAACTCCCCTCCAATCACTTTAAATTATGTCCCCTGGCCTCAGCTATTTCCACCCTGGGAAGAAGTCTCTGACTCATCGTCTTACACTCCTCTATCAAGTTGCCTCTCCCCACCCCACCCCACAACAATTCAGTGCACAGAATGTAAGACTGCAGGAAATCGACATGAGCATTTTCATTGGCCCCTCAATCACCTTCTGTCATTGAGTAAGAAATCAGTACATTTCAATAAAAGTTCAGTAAAACCACAAGAGATCTAAAAGGGTGAATGAACACAGGGTCAGTGGATCCAGAACTAGAGGCACAGGATTTTGGGTGTAAGGCAACTGATTCACCGGGAACCTGAGGGGCAACCTTTTCACCCAGAGAGTGGTCAGTGTTGAAACGAGCTGTCAGAGGAAGTGGCTGAGACTCTCAGAAAGTAAAACAGCCAGCATAACCAAAGTCCTCCCCCCTACATTCTCTCTTCTCTCCTCTTCCACTGGGCAGAAGATACAAAAGCCTGAAGGCACGTCCCACCAGGCCCAAGGACAGCTTCTACCCCACTGTTATCAGTGAAAGCACGTCCCACCAGGCCCAAGGACAGCTTCTACCCCACTGTTATCAGTGAAAGCACGTCCCACCAGGCCCAAGGACAGCTTCTACCCCACTGTTATCTGTGAAAGCACGTCCCACCAGGCCCAAGGACAGCTTCTACCCCACTGTTATCAGTGACAGCATGTTCCACCAGGCCCAAGGACAGCTTCTACCCCACTGTTATCAGTGAAAGCACGTCCCACCAGGCCCAAGGACAGCTTCTACCCCACTGTTATCAGTGAAACCACATCCCACCAGGCCCAAGGACAGCTTCTACCCCACTGTTATCAGTGAAAGCACGTCCCACCAGGCCCAAGGACAGCTTCTACCCCACTGTTATCAGTGAAAGCACGTCCCACCAGGCCCAAGGACAGCTTCTACCCCACTGTTATCAGTGAAAGCACATCCCACCAGGCCCAAGGACAGCTTCTACCCCACTGTTATCAGTGAAACCACATCCCACCAGGCCCAAGGACAGCTTCTACCCCACTGTTATCAGTGAAACCACATCCCACCAGGCCCAAGGACAGCTTCTACCCCACTGTTATCAGTGAAAGTACATCCCACCAGGCTCATGGACAGCTTCTACCCCACTGTTATCAGTGAAAGCACGTCCCACCAGGCCCAAGGACAGCTTCTACCCCACTGTTATCAGTGAAAGCACGTCCCACCAGGCCCAAGGACAGCTTCTACCCCACTGTTATCAGTGAAAGCACGTCCCACCAGGCCCAAGGACAGCTTCTACCCCACTGTTATCAGTGAAAGCACGTCCCACCAGGCCCAAGGACAGCTTCTACCCCACAGTTATCAGTGAAAGCACGTCCCACCAGGCCCAAGGACAGCTTCTACCCCACTGTTATCAGTGAAAACATGTCCTACCAGGCCCAAGGACAGCTTCTACCCCAGTGTTATCAGTGAAAGCACGTCCCACCAGGCCCAGGGACAGCTTCTACCCCACTGTTATCAGTGAAAGCACGTCCCACCAGGCCCAAGGACAGCTTCTACCCCACTGTTATCAGTGAAAGCACGTCCCACCAGGCCCAAGGACAGCTTCTACCCCACTGTTATCAGTGAAAGCACGTCCCACCAGGCCCAAGGACAGCTTCTACCCCACTGTTATCAGTGAAAGCACGTCCCACCAGGCCCAGGGACAGCTTCTACCCCACTGTTATCAGTGAAAGCACGTCCCACCAGGCCCAAGGACAGCTTCTACCCCACTGTTATCAGTGAAAGCACGTCCCACCAGGCCCAGGGACAGCTTCTACCCCACTGTTATCAGTGAAAGCACGTCCCACCAGGCCCAAGGACAGCTTCTACCCCACTGTTATCAGTGAAAGCACGTCCCACCAGGCCCAGGGACAGCTTCTACCCCACTGTTATCAGTGAAAGCACGTCCCACCAGGGTCAAGGACAGCTTCTACCCCACTGTTATCAGTGAAAGCACGTCCCACCAGGGTCAAGGACAGCTTCTACCCCACTGTTATCAGTGAAAGCACGTCCCACCAGGCCCAGGGACAGCTTCTACCCCGCTGTTATCAGTGAAAGCACGTCCCACCAGGCCCAGGGACAGCTTCTACCCCGCTGTTATCAGTGAAAGCACGTCCCACCAGGCCCAGGGACAGCTTCTACCCCGCTGTTATCAGTGAAAGCACGTCCCACCAGGCCCAGGGACAGCTTCTACCCCACTGTTATCAGTGAAAGCACGTCCCACCAGGCCCAAGGACAGCTTCTACCCCACTGTTATCAGTGAAAGCACATCCCACCAGGCCCAAGGACAGCTTCTACCCCACTGTTATCAGTGAAAGCACGTCCCACCAGGCCCAAGGACAGCTTCTACCCCACTGTTATCAGTGAAAGCACGTCCCACCAGGCTCATGGACACCTTCTACCCCACTGTTATCAGTGAAAGCACGTCCCACCAGGCCCAAGGACAGCTTCTACCCCACTGTTATCAGTGAAAGCACGTCCCACCAGGCCCAAGGACAGCTTCTACCCCACTGTTATCAGTGAAAGCACGTCCCACCAGGCCCAAGGACAGCTTCTACCCCACTGTTATCAGTGAGAGCACATCCCACCAGGCCCAAGGACAGCTTCTACCCCACTGTTATCAGTGAGAGCACGTCCCACCAGGTCCAAGGACAGCTTCTACCCCACTGTTATCAGTGAGAGCACGTCCCACCAGGCCCAAGGACAGCTTCTACCCCACTGTTATCAGTGAAAGCACGTCCCACCAGGGTCAAGGACAGCTTCTACCCCACTGTTATCAGTGAAAACACATCCCACCAGACCCAAGGACAGCTTCTACCCCACTGTTATCAGTGAAAGCACTTCCCACCAGGCCCAAGGACAGCTTCTACCCCACTGTTATCAGTGAAAGCACGTCCCACCAGGCCCAAGGACAGCTTCTACCCCACTGTTATCAGTGAAAGCACGTCCCACCAGGCCCAAGGACAGCTTCTACCCCACTGTTATCAGTGACAGCATGTTCCACCAGGCCCAAGGACAGCTTCTACCCCACTGTTATCAGTGAAAGCACGTCCCACCAGGCCCAAGGACAGCTTCTACCCCACTGTTATCAGTGAAAGCACGTCCCACCAGGCCCAAGGACAGCTTCTACCCCACTGTTATCAGTGAGAGCACGTCCCACCAGGCCCAAGGACAGCTTCTACCCCACTGTTATCAGTGAAAGCACGTCCCACCAGGCCCAAGGACAGCTTCTACCCCACTGTTATCAGTGAAAGCACGTCCCACCAGGGTCAAGGACAGCTTCTACCCCACTGTTATCAGTGAAAGCACGACCCACCAGGCCCAAGGACAGCTTCTACCCCACTGTTATCAGTGAAAGCACGTCCCACCCGGCCCAAGGACAGCTTCTACCCCACTGTTATCAGTGAAAACATGTCCCACCAGGCCCAAGGACAGTTTCTACCCAACTGTTAGCAGACTGTTGAATGCTTCTCCAGTACAATAAGATGGACTTTGACCTCACAATCTACCTCATTATGACCTCACACCTTATTGTCTGCCTGCACTGCACGTTCTCTGTAACTGTGACACTTTATTCTTCATTCTGTTATTGTTTTACCCTTTAGAGCATAGAACATAGAACAATACAGTACAGGCCCTTCGGCCCAATGTTTTGCCAACCTTTTAATCTTCTCCAAGATCAAACTAACCCTACCCTTCCACATAACCCTCCATTTTTCTATCATCCACGTACACATCTAGGAGTCTCTTAAATGTCCCTAATGTATCTGCCTCGACAACAACCCTGGCATGGCGCTCCACACACCCACCACTCTGTGCAAAGTACCTACCCCTGACATCTCCCCCTATACTTTCCTCCAAACACCTTACAATGATGCTGCCTCCAACCTGGGAAGAAATCTCTGGCTGTCCACTCGCTCTCTGCCTCTTGTCATCTTGCCTCAACTCTCATCCTCCTTTACTCCAAAGAGGAAACCCGAGCTCACTCAACCTGTCCTCAGAAGACACGCTCTCTGATCCAGGCAGCATCCTGGTCAATCTCCTCTGCACCCTCTCTAATCCAGGCAGTGTCCTGGTAAATCTCCTCTGCACCCTCTCTAATCCAGGCAGCGTCCTGGTAAATCTCCTCTGCACCCTCTCTAATCCAGGCAGCATCCTGGTAAATCTCCTCTGCACCCTCTCTAATCCAGGCAGCATCCCGGTGAATCTCCTCTGCACCCTCTCTAATCCAGGCAGCATCCTGGTAAATCTCCTCTGCACACTCTCTGATCCAGGCAGCATCCTGGTGAATCTCCTCTGCACACTCTCTAATCCAGGCAGCATCCTGGTGAATCTCCTCTGCACACTCTCTAATCCAGGCAGCATCCTGGTGAATGCACACTCTCTAATCCAGGCAGCATCCTGGTAAATCTCCTCTGCACACTCTCTGATCCAGGCAGCATCCTGGTGAATCTCCTCTGCACCCTCTCTAATCCAGGCAGCGTCCTGGTAATTCTCCTCTGCACCCTCTCAGATCCAGGCAGCATCCTGGTAAATCTCCTCTGCCCCCTCTCTAATCCAGGCAGCGTCCTGGTAAATCTCCTCTGCACCCTCTCTAATCCAGGCAGCATCCTGGTGAATCTCCTCTGCCCCCTCTCTAATCCAGGCAGCATCCTGGTAAATCTCCTCTGCACCCTCTCTAATCCAGGCAGCATCCAGGTGAATCTCCTCTGCACCCTCTCTAATCCAGGCAGCGTCCTGGTAAATCTCCTCTGCACCCTCTCTAATCTAGGCAGCATCCTGGTAAATCTCCTCTGCACCCTCTCTAATCTAGGCAGCATCCTGGTAAATCTCCTCTGCACCCTCTCTAATCCAGGCAGCATCCTGGTAAATCTCCTCTGCACCCTCTCTAATCCAGGCAGCATCCTGGTAAATCTCCTCTGCACCCTCTCTAATCTAGGCAGCATCCTGGTAAATCTCCTCTGCACCTTCTCTAATCCAGGCAGCATCCTGGTAAATCTCCTCTGCACCCTTTCTAAGTTTCACATTCTTCCTATAATGTGATGGCCAGAACTGAACACAATATCCTAAGTGTGATCTAACCAAGGTTTTATAGAGCTGCAACATTTCTCTGTGGCTCTTGAACTCAAATTCACTGCCTGAATATACCGTGTAATGTAGTGATCTGTCTGGATTATCTGCAAAACAAAGTTTCTCTCTGTCCCTCTGTACATGTGACAATAATAAGCCACTTTAGCAGCTTACTCACATGCCTCTCCTTCCTGTTCTATGCCCCGGTTTAAATCCTGTGACTGAACCTTGGGCCTTCTGGTACTGAGTGAAGGCACTACAGAAATGTAAGTTGTTGTAGCACCTTCCCTGGTGTATCACTAATTCTCTCCTCTCTGGAGGTACAAACCACTCTGCCTCCATCCCCAATGTTAATGTAGTGATGTACAGTGCACATGGTACTATCGCCTCCACACCAGGACCACCAGACTCAAAAACAGTTCCTTTCCCCGAGCAGTGAGGCTAATCCACCCCTCCACGCCCCGAACCACCACTACTTTATCATTTCCTGTCAGCCACCTTACGTACAGACACTCCTGTGCCTAGGCGTCATTTTCTTGTTGTGAGTGCCCTCGAGCTGCAATTGTGCATGAGGTTTTCATGGCAAGATACAGAAGCAGATTGCCAGCACTTTCTCAGGACCTGGCCAGATACTGATGCTGTCCGGGCTGCGACCTGGCCAGACTGGAACTCAGGACCTGGCTGGATTCGAGCTCAGGGCCTGACCGGGTTTGATCTCAGGATCTGGCTGGATTTGAACTCAGGGCCTGGCCGGGTTGGAACTCAGGACCTGGCTGGATTCGAACTCAGGGCCTGGCCAGATACTGATGCTGTCCGGGCTGCGACCTGGCCAGACTGGAACTCAGGACCTGGCTGGGTTTGAACTCAGGACCTGGCTGGGTTGGAACTCAGGTCCTGGCTGGGTTGGAACTCAGGACCTGGCCGGGTTGGAACTCAGGACCTGGCCGGGTTTGAACTCAGGACCTGGCCGGGTTGGAACTCAGGACCTGGTCGGGTTGGAACTCAGGACCTGGCTGGGTTGGAGCTCAGGACCTGGCCGGGTTGGAGCTCAGGACCTGGCCGGGTTTGAACTGAGGACCTGGCCGGGTTGGAACTCAGGACCTGGCCGGGTTGGAACTCAGGGCCTGGCCGGGTTTGAACTCAGGACCTGGCTGGGTTGGAACTCAGGACCTGGCCGGGTTGGAACTCAGGACCTGGCCGGGTTGGAATTCAGGACCTGGCCGGGTTGGAACTCAGGACCTGGCCGGGTTTGAACTCAGGACCTGGCCGGGTTGGAACTCAGGACCTGGCCGGGTTTGAACTCAGGACCTGGCCGGGTTGGAACTCAGGACCTGGCCGGGTTGGAACTCAGGACCTGGCTGGATTCGAACTCAGGACCTGGCCGGGTTGGAACTCAGGACCTGGCCGGGTTGGAATTCAGGACCTGGCCGGGTTGGAACTCAGGACCTGGCCGGGTTGGAACTCAGGACCTGGCCGGGTTGGAACTCAGGACCTGGCCGGGTTGGAACTCAGGACCTGGCCGGGTTGGAGCTCAGGACCTGGCCGGGTTGGAACTCAGGACCTGGCCGGGTTGGAACTCAGGACCTGGCTGGATTCGAACTCAGGACCTGGCCGGGTTGGAACTCAGGACCTGGCCGGGTTGGAATTCAGGACCTGGCCGGGTTGGAACTCAGGACCTGGCCGGGTTGGAACTCAGGACCTGGCCGGGTTGGAACTCAGGACCTGGCCGGGTTGGAACTCAGGACCTGGCCGGGTTGGAGCTCAGGACCTGGCCGGGTTGGAACACAGGACCTGGCTGGGTTGGAGCTCAGGACCTGGCCGGGTTGGAGCTCAGGACCTGGCCGGGTTGGAGCTCAGGACCTGGCCGGGTTGGAACTCAGGACCTGGCCGGGTTGGAACTCAGGACCTGGCCGGGTTGGAACTCAGGACCTGGCCGGGTTGGAGCTCAGGACCTGGCCGGGTTTGAACTCAGGACCTGGCTGGGTTGGAACTCAGGACCTGGCCGGGTTGGAACTCAGGACCTGGCCGGGTTGGAATTCAGGACCTGGCCGGGTTGGAACTCAGGACCTGGCCGGGTTTGAACTCAGGACCTGGCCGGGTTGGAACTCAGGACCTGGCCGGGTTTGAACTCAGGACCTGGCCGGGTTGGAACTCAGGACCTGGCCGGGTTGGAACTCAGGACCTGGCTGGATTCGAACTCAGGACCTGGCCGGGTTGGAACTCAGGACCTGGCCGGGTTGGAATTCAGGACCTGGCCGGGTTGGAACTCAGGACCTGGCCGGGTTGGAACTCAGGACCTGGCCGGGTTGGAACTCAGGACCTGGCCGGGTTGGAACTCAGGACCTGGCCGGGTTGGAGCTCAGGACCTGGCCGGGTTGGAACACAGGACCTGGCTGGGTTGGAGCTCAGGACCTGGCCGGGTTGGAGCTCAGGACCTGGCCGGGTTGGAACTCAGGACCTGGCCGGGTTGGAACTCAGGACCTGGCCGGGTTTGAACTCAGGACCTGGCCGGGTTGGAACTCAGGACCTGGCCGGGTTGGAATTCAGGACCTGGCCGGGTTTGAACTGAGGACCTGGCCGGGTTGGAACTCAGGACCTGGCCGGGTTGGAACTCAGGGCCTGGCTGTGTTTGAACTCAGGACCTGGCTGGGTTGGAACTCAGGACCTGGCCGGGTTGGAACTCAGGGCCTGGCTGGGTTTGAACTCAGGACCTGGCTGGGTTGGAACTCAGGACCTGGCCGGGTTTGAACTCAGGACCTGGCCGGGTTGGAACTCAGGACCTGGCCGGGTTTGAACTAAGGACCTGGCCGGGTTGGAACTCAGGGCCTGGCCGGGTTTGAACTGAGGACCTGGCCGGGTTGGAACTCAGGGCCTCGCTGGGTTTGAACTCAGGACCTGGCTGGGTTGGAACTCAGGACCTGGCCGGGTTTGAACTCAGGGCCTGGCCGGGTTTGAACTCAGGACCTGGCCGGGTTTGAACTAAGGACCTGGCCGGGTTGGAACTCAGGACCTGGCCGGGTTTGAACTAAGGACCTGGCCGGGTTGGAACTCAGGACCTGGCCGGGTTTGAACTCAGGACCTGGCCGGGTTGGAACTCAGGACCTGGCCGGGTTGGAACTCAGGACCTGGCCGGGTTGGAATTCAGGACCTGGCCGGGTTTGAACTGAGGACCTGGCCGGGTTGGAACTCAGGACCTGGCCGGGTTTGAACTCAGGACCTGGCCGGGTTGGAACTCAGGACCTGGCCGGGTTTGAACTCAGGACCTGGCCGGGTTGGAACTCAGGACCTGGCCGGGTTGGAAGTCAGGACCTGGCCGGATTCGAACTCAGGACCTGGCCGGGTTGGAACTCAGGACCTGGCCGGGTTGGAACTCAGGACCTGGCCGGGTTGGAGCTCAGGACCTGGCCGGGTTGGAACTCAGGACCTGGCCGGGTTTGAACTCAGGACCTGGCCGGGTTGGAACTCAGGACCTGGCTGGATTCAAACTCAGGACCTGGCCGGGTTGGAACTCAGGACCTGGCTGGATTCGAACTCAGGACCTGGCCGGGTTGGAACTCAGGACCTGGCCGGGTTGGAACTCAGGACCTGGCCGGGTTGGAACTCAGGACCTGGCCGGGTTGGAACTAAGGACCTGGCCAGGTTGGAACTCAGGACCTGGCCGGGTTGGAACTCAGGACCTGGCCGGGTTGGAACTCAGGACCTGGCCGGGTTGGAATTCAGGACCTGGCCGGGTTGGAACTCAGGACCTGGCCGGGTTTGAACTCAGGACCTGGCCGGGTTTGAACTCAGGACCTGGCCGGGTTTGAACTCAGGACCTGGCCGGGTTGGAACTCAGGACCTGGCCGGGTTGGAACTCAGGATCTGGCCGGGTTGGAACTCAGGACCTGGCCGGCTTGGAAGTCAGGACCTGGCCGGGTTGGAAGTCAGGACCTGGCCGGGTTGGAACTCAGGACCTGGCCGGGTTTGAACTCAGGACCTGGCTGGGTTGGAACTCAGGACCTGGCCGGGTTGGAACTCAGGACCTGGCCGGGTTGGAACTCAGGATCTGGCCGGGTTGGAAGTCAGGACCTGGCCGGATTGGAACTCAGGACCTGGCCGGGTTGGAACTCAGGACCTGGCCGGGTTTGAATTCAGGACCTGGCCGGGTTGGAACTCAGGACCTGGCCGGGTTGGAAGTCTAGTGCTGATGCCAGTACACCACCGACACTTTATGTCATACAAGCAGTTGGAGTATATAAGCTATTTTCTGTATTCATATTTATTCTGTTCTTTTATTATTGTGTTCCTTTGTGCTGTGTTGGACCCAGAGTAACAATTCATCCATTCCCCTTTACACTTGTGAACTAGAAATTATATGAAACAATCTTCAGCCTTGTTCCCTAGTGAATCGGAGAAACTCTCTACCCACTGGAGACCACTTCCGTTGGCACAGACATCTCTGGGTCATTCTGCGGATGTGAAACTTTGGTTGGAACCCGAGTTCCCCTTTTGATGGTTGAATTCGCTGACTCCTGTGCTGTGTGCTGATCCCATTGGTGTGTGTTTTCCTGCTCTGCGTCCTGCGTCTGTAGGTCAACTCCGAGGCGGCCTGGATTCAACAAGGAGTTCCTAGTACACACGGCTGTGGCCACCTCCTGTACTTGATAAAATGGCCACTGAGTGTACGTTCATCGTCCTCTGCTGCTGCAGCCCATCCTCTTCAACGTGAGAGGCTGTTCTGCACACCACTGTTGTAACGTGTGGTTATTTGAGTTACTGTCAGCTTGAACCAGTCTGGCCATTCTCCTCTGACCTCTCTCATTAACGAGGTGTTTTTGTCTACAGAACTGCCGCTCACTGGATGTTTTCTTGTCTCTGTAAACCCTAGACTGTTGTGAGTAAAAATCCCAGGAGATCAGTGGTTTCTGACATACTGAAACCACCCAACAATCATTCCACCGTCGAAGTTACTTACATCACATGTTTGGCCGCTGAATGCATTGCAACTGGGATGAAGATAAGGGGAGGTGGCTGGGGATTTTCCTACAATGCCGTGGTGGGAGGGGGCAGACATCCATTCCTGTGGGAGGACCCGGAGAAATTGGTGAGGGTGTGGTCTGTCACAGGATGGGGATGGAGGGACGCTCATTGGTCTAAAGAGCACCCCAAGGTGTGCATCGTTCACCAGGCCTACTGAATCAGCTCCCCCATGGGCACCAGCCTCCCCAGCATTAAGGGCACCTTCAAAAGACGATACTGTACCCCCAAAAAGCAGCATGGTCATTAAGGACCCCCATCTCCCAGGACATGCCCTCTTCTCATTGCCACCATCAGAGAGAAGGTACAGGAGCGTGAAGACACACACAGTTTCAGGAACCGTCCACCGTCGAGTTTCTGAATGAACAATGGATCCGTGAACACTTCCTCACTACTTTTTATCTGCTTTTTCACACTGCTTATTTAACTTATTTAATTTTAGATAGAGTCATAGAAAACTACAGTGCAGAAACAGGCATTTTGGCCCATCCAGTCCATGCTGATCCATTTAAACAGCCTACTCCCATCGACCTGCTCTGGGACGATAGCCCTCCATTTTGCTCTGCACTCTTTCAACATTATTTACATCTTTCCTGTAGGCAGATGATCAGAACTACACACAATACTGCAAATTGAGCCTCATTAACATCTTATACAACTTCAACATAACTCTTGCATTCAGGACTTTGATTTAGGAAACTCAATGTGTCAGAAGCTTTCTTTGCAACCTTATCTACGTGTGACGCCGCTTTCAATGAATGATGGACCTGTATCCCCAGATCCTTTTGTCCTACCACACTCCTCGGTGCCCGACTGTTCACTGTGTAAGACCCACCCTGCCTGTGAAGTGCAACGCTTCACACTTGTCTGCGCTGAATTCCATCTGCCACTTTCAGCACATCTTTACAGCTGGTCTCGGTCCTGCTGCAACCTCTGGAAATTGTTCCCTCTTTCCGCTCTTCCCATAGTCTTGGTGTCACCCGCATGTCTGCTGATCCAGTTGACCACATTCCCATCCAGATCGTTGATACAGATGACAAACAACAAAGGACCCAGCACCGATCCTTACGGCACTCCACTAGTCACAGGCCTCCAGTCAGAGAGGCAACCCTCTACTACCACTCTACTACTCTGGCTTCTCCCACAGTCCAATTTACTACCTCATCCTGAATGTGAAATGACTGAACCTTCTTGACCAGCCTCCCATGTAGGACCTTGTCAAATGCCTTAACGAAGTCCACGTAGATTACATTCACTGCCTTGCCTTCATCCACTTTCTCGGTAACTTCCTTTTGAAAATCTCTATAAGATTGGTTAGACACAATGTACCAAGCACAAACCCATGCTGATTATCCCTAATCAGTCCATGCCTATCCAAATATTTATATATCCAGTGCCTTAGAATACCTTCTAATAACTTTCCCACTTCTGACGTCAGACTCACCGGCCTATAATTTCCTGGTTTATTCTTGGAGCCTTTCTTAAACCATGGAACAACATTGGCTATCCTCCGATCCTCTGGTACCTCACCTGACACTAAGCAAGATTTGAATATCTCTGCTGGGGCTTCGGCGGTTTCTTGTCTTCCACAGGGTCTGAGGGAAAACCTTGTCAGGGCCTGAGGATTTATCTGCCCCAATTTGCCCCAAGACAGCAATCACCTCCTCCTCTGTAGTCTGTACAGTGCCCACGACCTCACTGTTGCTTTGCCTCATTTCTGTAGACTCTGTGTCGACCTCCAGAGTAAATACAGAGGCAAAAAATACATTTAAGATCTCCTCCATCTTTTTGGCTTCGTGTAGAGATACCATTCTGATCTTCCAGATGACCAGTTTGGTCCCTTGCGATCCTTTTGCTCTTACAGTCCCTCAGATTCTCCTTCACCTTGTCTGCCAGGGCAACCTCATGCCTCCTCACTTCGTCCTTACCTGTTCTCTTGCATTTCTTATACTCTTCAAGTATCACCTTCGCCCTTACCTGCCTATACCTGCTATACACCTGCTTTTTTTTTCTTAACCAGGGACTCAATGTCTCTGGAAAAGCAGGGTTGCCTAAGCCTATCCTTGCCTTGTGATCTGACAAGCACATACAAGCTTTGTACTCAAAATTTCTCTTTTGATAGCCTCCCACTTACAGGTAAACCTTTGCCAGAAAACAGCCTGTGGCAATCCACACTTTCCAGATCCTTTCTGATACCATCAAAATTGGCCTTTCTCCAATTTAGAATTCCAACCAAAGGACCAGACTTTTCCTTTTCCATAATTACATTGAAACTAATGCCATTATGATCATTAGATGCAAAGTGTTCCCCTATACAAACTTGTGTCACCTGCCCTGTCTCATTCCCCAGTAGGAGATGAAGTATTGCACTCTCTCTTACTGGGACTTCTATGTACTGTTTAAGGTAACTTCCCTGAACACATTTGACAAACTCTAGTCCTTTTACAGTGTGGGAGTCCCAGTCAATACGTGGAAAGTTAAAGTCACCTACTATCACAACCTTATGTTCCTTGCAACAGTCTGCAATCTCTCTACAAATTTGTTCCTCTAAATCCCTCTAACTGTTGGGTGGTCTGTAATACAGCCCCATTAACGTAGTCATACTTTTCTTATGGCAAACACAAGGAAATCTGCAGATGCTGGAAATTCAGGCAACACACACAAAATGCTGGTGGAATGCAGCAGGCCAGGCAGCATCTATAGGGAGAAGCACTGTCGACGTTTCGGGCCGAGACCCTTTGTCAGGATACTTTTCTTATTCCTCATTTTGACCCATAAAGCTTCACTAAACGAGTTCTCAAGTCTGTCGTGATGGAGCACTGCCATGATATTGTCCCTGACTAGTAATAGCACCCCCCCTTCTTTAATCCCTCCCACTGTCTTGTCTAACACAACGGAACCCTGGAATACTGAGCTTCCAATCCTGCCTCTCCTGCAACCGAGTCTCAGTAATGGCTACAACGTCACAATTCCACGTGTTGACACAGTCCTTGTGCAAATGTACAGCACATATCCAGTACTTCTGCAATTTGTAGATTTTTAATGTATTGCAGAGTACTGCTGGCACAAAACAACAAATTCCACGACATATGCAAAACAAGAGAAAATCTGCAGATGCTGGAAATCCAAGCAACATACACAAAATGCCGGAGGAACTCAGCAGGCCGGGCAGCATCCACGGAAAAAGTACAGTCGATGTTTCAGGCCGAGACCCTTCGGCAGGACTGGAGGAAAAAAGCTGAGGGGTAGTGATGCACCATCAATAACTCTCTCTGAGACGTAAAAGCGAGGTATCGGCTTTTATTGACTGGAAGAAGGAACAAGCAGTGATTGACCACCATACTACATCCTGGAGACAGAGAGGCCGGGCTCAGACCTCAATCGCCTTTATACAGGGGTCTGTGGGAGGAGCCACAGGGGCAGTCAGCAGGGGGCGTGTCCAGACAGGTATATGTAGTTCACCACAGGTAGATTTAAAAGGCGGGGGGAGGGGAGAGCGAGAGAAACACAAGGTGAAACCTGAAGGGCGAGGGATGAAGTGAGGAACTGGGGAGTTGATTGGCAAAGGAGATAGAGGGCCGGAGAAGGGAGAGTCTGACAGGAGAGGACAGAAGGCCGTGGAAGAAAGAAAAGGGGGGAGGAACACCAGGGGGAGGCCTCATGACGTATGCCAGTGAAATTAAAGCTGATTCTGATTCATAGAGTCAAGGCCTCCCACTGAGTCTATCTGACTGTCATGAATTGATATTCTACCCCTTATTTTACTTTCAGGCCCCTCAGGTCAGCTGACTTGGGGCTTCTGGCTGTCCTGCGATCTAAACCTAAGCTCAGGGGTGACCGCGCCTTTGCTATTGTAGTTTCTAGACTGCATTCCCTCCCTATCAGATCTGCCCCCTCCATCGACTCTTTTAAATCCAGGCTCAAAACTTACTTTTATTCACTAGCGTTTGAATCCTCCTGATGTGGCTGATTTTGTGTTGTTTAGGCCCTTGTGTTGTTTCTTTTGTGCCTATAAGCTGTTTGCCTTGTTGGTTATGTCTGTGTTTCTTGTATTTGTGATTTTAGCTATCTGCTCTGATCTGTACAGCCCTTTGGTCAACGTGGGTTGTTTTTAAATGTGCTATATAAATAAATTTGACTTGACGACTTGAATCAATCTGTATGAACAGTATGAACATTTCAGAGAAATTTAGATCGGTACATGGAGAGGAGGGGTGTGGTAGGCTGTGTTCTGGGTTAGGTTGATGGAAGTAGTTTGCCATGCACTAGATGGGCTGAAGGGCCTGTTTCTGTGCTGTAGTGCTCTATGACTTGATGCTTTTCACTGTGTCCCTGCAGTGTCACAATAATAACACACAGCTAGTTGAAATTCCCATTCCAGACAGTGATATGATTGAATGGCAGAATAGATGTCGATGGGCTGAATGGCCTCTAATCCTTAACTGATCTGTTTGGAAAAAGCCAGTCTGCATTGGGAAAGAGAAGGCAGTGCTGGAGCGAGGCTTAACTTCTCAACACAAGAGATTCTGCAGATGCTGGAAATCCAGAGCAACACACACAAAATACTAGAGGAATTCAGCAGGTCTGACAGCATCTATGGAGAGGAATAAACAATTAATTTTCAAGCCAAGTCCCTTCATCAGAACTGGAAAGAAAGGGGTCAAAGCAAGAATAAGAAGGTGGGGGAGGGGAGGAGTACAAACTGGGAGGTGATAGGTGAGGCCAGGTGAGGGGGAAGGTGGGTGGGTGGGCGAGGGGGATGAAGTGAGACACTGGGAGGTGATAGGTGACCAGGTGAGGGGGAAGGTGGGTGGGTGGGTGGTGAGGGGGATGAAGTGAGACACTGGGAGGTGATAGGTGAGACCAGGTGAGGGGGAAGGTGGGTGGGTGGGGAGGGGGATGAAGTGAGACACCGGGAGGTGATAGGTGAGACCAGGTGAGGGGGAAGGTGGGTGGGTGGGGAGGGGGATGAAGTGAGACACTGAGAGGTGATAGGTGAGACCAGGTGAGGGGGTAGGTGGGGAGGTGGATGAAGTGAGACACTGGGAGGTGATAGGTGAGACCAGGTGAGGGGGAAGGTGGGTGGGTGGGCGAGGGGGATGAAGTGAGACACTGGGAGGTGATAGGTGACCAGGTGAGGGGGAAGGTGGGTGGGTGGGTGGTGAGGGGGATGAAGTGAGACACTGGGAGGTGATAGGTGAGACCAGGTGAGGGAGAAGGTGGGTGGGTGGGGAGGGGGATGAAGTGAGACACTGGGAGGTGATAGGTGAGACCAGGTGAGGGGGAAGGTGGGTGGGTGGGGAGGGGGATGAAGTGAGACACTGGGAGGTGATAGGTGAGACCAGGTGAGGGGGAAGGTGGATGAAGTGAGACACTGGGAGGTGATAGGTGAGACCAGGTGAGGGGGAAGGTGGGTGGGTGGGGGAGGGGATGAAGTGAGACACTGAGAGGTGATGGGTGAGACCAGGTGAGGGGGAAGGTGGGTGGGTGGGGTGGGAGGGGATGAAGTGAGACACTGGGAGGTGATAGGTGAGACCAGGTGAGGGGGAAGTTGGGTGGGTGGGGAGGGGGATGAAGTGAGACACTGGGAGGTGATAGGTGAGACCAGGTGAGGGGGAAGGTGGGTGGGTGGGGAGGGGGATGAAGTGAGACACTGGGAGGTGATAGGTGAGACCAGGTGAGGGGGAAGGTGGGTGGGTGGGGAGGGGGATGAAGTGAGACACTGGGAGGTGATAGGTGAGACCAGGTGAGGGGGAAGGTGGGTGGGTGGGGAGGGGGATGAAGTGAGACACTGGGAGGTGATAGGGGAGACCAGGTGAGGGGGAAGGTAGGTGGGTGGGGAGGGGGATGAAGTGAGACACTGGGAGATGATAGGTGAGACCAGGTGAGGGGGAAGGTGGGTGGGTGGGGAGGGGGATGAAGTGAGACACTGGGAGATGATAGGTGAGACCAGGTGAGGGGGAAGGTGGGTGGGTGGGGAGGGGGATGGAGTGAGACACTGGGAGGTGATAGGTGAGACCAGGTGAGGGGGAAGGTGGGTGGGTGGGGGAGGGGGATGAAGTGAGACACCGGGAGGTGATAGGTGAGACCAGGTGAGGGGGAAGGTGGATGAAGTGAGACACCGGGAGGTGATAGGTGAGACCAGGTGAGGGGGAAGGTAGGTGGGTGGGGAGGGAGGATGAAGTGAGACACTGGGAGGTGATAGGTGAGACCAGGTGAGGGGGAAGATGGGTGGGTGAAGGAGGGGGATGAAGTGAGACACTAGGAGGTGATAGGTGATACCAGGTGAGGGGGAAACGGGTGGGTGGGTGAGGGGGGATACTAGACACTAGACACTAGAACACTACAGCACAGTACAGGCCCTTTGGCTCTCGATGTTGTGCTGACCCATATATTTCTTAAAATAAGTACTAAACCCACACTATCCCGTAACCCTCTATTTTTCTTTCATCCATGTGCCTGTCCAAGAGGCTCTTAAATACCCCTAATGTTTTAGCCTCCACCACCATCCCTGGCAAGTCATTCCAGGCACTCACAACCCTCTGTGTAAAAAACTTACCCCTGATGTCTCCCTTAAATTTCCCTCCCATAACTTTGTACATATGCCCTCTGGTGTTTGCTATTCGTGCCCTGGGAAATAGGTACTGGCTATCTACCCTATCTATGCCTCTCATAATCTTGTAGACCTCTATCAAGTCCCCTCTCATTCTTCTACGCTCCAAAGAGAAAAGTCCCAGCTCTGCTAACCTTGCTTCATATGACTTGTTCTCCAAACCAGGCAACATCCTGGTAAATCTCCTCTGCATCCTCTCCATAGCTTCCACATCCTTCCTATAATGAGGTGACCAGAACTGAACCCAATACTCTGTGTGGTCGCAACATGACCTCCCTACTCCTGAACTCAATCCCCCTATTAATGAAGCCTAGCATCCCATAGGCCTTCTTAACTATCCTATCAACCTGTGCAGCGACCTTGAGGGATGTATGGATTTGAACACTAAGGTCCCACTGCTCATCCACACTCTTAAGTAACTGACCATTAACCCAGTACTCAGCCTTCTGGTTTGTCCTTCCAAAATGCATCACCTCACACTTATCCGAATTGAACTCCATCTGCTACTTTTCTGCTCAACTCTGCAGCCTGTCTATATCCTCTTGTAACCTTCAACAACCTACAGCCACAACTCCTCCAATCTTCGTGTCATCCACAAACTTACTCACCCATCCTTCTGCCTCTTCATCCAGGTCTTTTATAAAAATCACTAACAGCAGGGGTCCCAGGACAGATCCCTGCGGCACTCCACTAGTCACCGACCTCCAGGCAGAATACTTTCCTTCCTCTACTACCCTCTGCTTTCTTCTTGTAAGCCAATTTTTTATTCAAACAGCCAAGGTTCCACTTATCCCATGCCTCATGACTTTCTGGATGAGCCTCTAGTGGGAGACCTTGTCAAATGCTTTGCTAAGATCCATGTAGACCTCATCTACTGCCCTACCCTCATCAATTTCTTTTGTTACCTCTTCAAAAAACTCAATTAGGCCTGTGAGGCATAATCTTCCCTTCACAAAGCCATGTTGACTATCCTTGAGTAGACTGTAGACTGTACTCCTCCAAATGCTCGTGAATCCTATCCTTAAGAATCATTTCCAATAGTTTGCAGACCACCGATGTAAGACTCACCGATCTATAGTTCCCAGGATTCTCCCTATTACCTTTTTTAAACAAGGGAACTACATTCTCCAATCCTCCGGCACTTCCCCTGCAGCCAAAGATGATTCAAAGATCATAGCTACTGCTCCAGTGATCTCTTCTCTCAATTCCCACAGTCACCTGGGGTATATCACATCCGCTCCTAGGGACTTACCAATCTTGATGTTTTTAAGAAGATCCAACACTTCTTCTTCCTTAATCTCCACATTGTCCAGCACATAGGCCTGTTCTATTTCGACCTCACCCAGATCAAGATCCTTTTCACTTGTGAATACTAAAGCAAAGTATTCATTTAGGACCTCCCCAACCTCCTCCGCCTCCAGGCACATGTTACCTTCTTTATCCTTTAACGGTCCCATCTTCATTCTTGTCATCCTCCTGTTCTTCACATACATATAGAACGCCTTGGGGTTCTCCTTAATCCTACATGCCAAGGCCTTCTCATGCCCCCTTTGAGCTCTCCTAAGTCCTTTCTTTAGCTCCTTCCTGGCTACCCTATATTTCTCAGGAGCCCCTCCTGCTTCCTGCTTCTTATATCTAACATATGCTTCCTTCTTCCTCTGGACGAGTTGCCTCACGTGTTTTGTCAGCCATGGTTTCCTTTTCCTACCATTTTTCCTTGTCTCAGTGGGTCAAACCTATCCTGAACCCAGCACAAGTGGTCCCTAAACTTCCTCCACATTACTCCTGTGCATCTGTGCATCCCTTTGAACATCTGTTTCCAATTTACTCTCGTTGGTTCCTGTCTCATCCCTTCATAGTTAACCCTTCCCTAGTTAAGCACTTTCCCATTTTGTCTGATCTTATCCCTTTCTATAGCTATGCTGAAGCTAAGGGAGTTGTGGTCACTCTCACCAAAATGCTCCCCCACCAAGTGGTCTGTCACCTGGCCAGGTTCATTACCCAGAACTAGATCCAGTATGGACTCTCCTCTCGTCGGCCGGTCCACATACTGTGTCAGGAATCCCTCTTGAACACACCTGACAAATTTAGCCCCATCTATCCCCCTTGTAATCAGGAGGTGCCAGTCAATATGAGGGAATGGTGCAGGAAATACAGGGTTGTAGTTATGGGGGATTTCAACTTCCTTCATATTGACTGGCACTACCTGCTTATCTGCTCCTCGGTGTCCCGAGGGCTATTTGGGGGCCTATAGACTACTCCCAGCACAGTGATTGATCCCTTCCTATTTCTGACTTCCACCCAGACCGACTCAGTGGACACTCCCTCTGCAGTGTCCTCCCTTTCTATAGCCGTGATACTATCCCTGACCAGTAATGCTGCTCCCCCACCCCCTTCTCTACCTCCCATCCTATTCCTTTTAAAACACCTAAACCCTGGTACCTGCATCAGCCAATCCTGCCCTTCCTCCAGCCAAGTGTCAGTAACGGCCACAACATCATAGTTCCACGTACTGATTCATGCTCTAAGTTCATCCCCTTTATTCTTAATACTCCTAGCGTTGAAATAGACACATTTCAACCCCTCTAACTGGCTACATTTATGTTTTGTCTCCTGCCTGTCCTTCCTCACCAACTCAGAACACACAGCATCATGCCCTTGTCCTTCTACCCTAATCTCTGCACTCACGTTCTGATTCCCACCACCCCCCCTGCCAAACTAGTTCAAACCCTCCCCAACAGCTCCAGCAAACCTGCCCGCCAGGATATTGGTCCCTTTCCAGTTCAGGTGCAGTCCGTCCCCAGAAGAGATCCCAATGATCCAGAAATCTGAATCCCTGCCCCCTGCACCAACTCTTCAGCCACACATTCATCTGCCATAACTTCCTGTTCCTACCCTCTCTGTCTCGTGGCACAGGCAGCAATCCTGGGATTACCACCCTTGAGGTCCTGCTTTTTAACTTCTTTCCTAACTCCCTATATTCCATCTTCAGGACCTCATCCCTATTCCTACCTATGTCATTGGTCCCCACGTGACCACAACTCCTGGCTGCTCACCCTCTCTCCTGAGAATACCGAGAACTCGATCCAAGATATCGCGGACCCTGGCATCAGGGAGGCAACAGACCATCCGGGATTCTCGATCTCTCCCACAGAACCTCTTATCTGTCCTTCTAACTATTATCACTACTGCTCTCCTCTTTTCCCTCCTTCCCTTCTGAGCTGAGGGTCCAGTCTCGGTGCCAGAGACACAACCACTGCAACTTGTCCCTGGTAGGTCGTCCCCACCAACGGTATCCAAAACGGTATACTTATTGTTGATGGGAATGGCCACAGGGGTACTCTGCTCTTCCTGTCTATTCCCTTTCCCTCTCCTGACAGTCACCCAGTTACCTGCCTCCTGACTTTTAGGGGTGTCTCCCTGAAACTCTGATCTATTACTGCCTCTGCCTCAAGAATGATCTGAAGTTCATCCAGCTCCAGCTCCAGTTCCCTAACACGGTTTGTCAGGAGCTGCAGCTGGATGCACATTTTGCAGGTGTAGTCATCAGGGACAATTGTACTCGCCCTGACTTCCCACATACTGCAATCGGAGCACTGGACTGCCCTATCTACTGCCTCCATTACCAACTCCTAAGTTAATTAAATTAATTAAAGAAACTTACCCGGCCTTACCTCACTGGGAGCGAACTCGTCCTCTGCCTCTTCTCACCGAAGCCTCTCGAGCCAAAGCCTCAAAGCTCCACTCCTTCACTGGCCGCTCTCCACTGAAGTGAGACACTGGGAGGTGATAGGTGAGACCAGGTGAGGGGGAAGGTGGGTGGGTGGGGAGGGGGATGAAGTGAGACACTGGGAGGTGATAGGTGAGACCAGGTGAGGGGGAAGCGGGTGGGTGGGTGAGGGAGGGGGATGGAGTGAGACACTGGGAGGTGATAGGTGAGACCAGGTGAGGGGGAAGGTGGGTGGGTGGGGGAGAGGGTGGATGAAGTGAGACACTGGGAGGTGATAGGTGAGACCAGGTAAGGGGGAAGGTGGGTGGGTGGGGAGGGAGGATGAAGTGAGACACTGGGAGGTGATAGGTGAGACAAGGTGAGGGGGAAGGTGGGTGGGTGGGGGAAGGGGATGGAGTGAGACACTAGGAGGTGATAGGTGATACCAGGTGAGGGGGAAGGTGGGTGGGTGGGTGAGGGAGGTGGATGAAGTGGGACACTGGGAGGTGATAGGTGAGACCAGGTGAGGGGGAAGGTGGGTGGGTGGGGAGGGGGATGAGAGTGACTGTACTTTTTCCTCTTGCCACTGATTCTGGCTGCCACCCCTCCCTTCCCAGCCCTGGGGAAGGGTCTTGGCTGAGAAACAGGAACTGTTTATACCAATCAGGAACTTGGGCTATATTATTATTTATTTTCTGACAGTATGTTGTTTCCTGCTGTCATAACTGTATGTGCTATCCGTTGTGTGTCTGCACCTTGACCGCAGAGGAACGCTGCTTCGTTTGGCTGTATGCATGTGTATAACTGAATGACAAGTCAAGTCAAGTCAAGTCAACTTTTATTGTCATTTCGACCATAACTGCTGGTACAGTACATAATCAAAATGAGACAATGTTTTTCAGGACCATGGTGTTACATGACACAGTACAAAAACTAGACTGAACTACGTAAAAAAAAAACACGGAGAAAGCTACACTAGACTACAGACCTACCCAGGACTGCGTAAAGTGCACAAAAACAGTGCAGGCATTACAATAAATAATAAACAGGACAATAGGGCAGTTAGGTGTCGGTCTAGGCTTCGGGTATTGAGGAGTCTGATAGCTTGGGGGAAGAAACTGTTACATAGTCTGGTCGTGAGAGCCCGAATGCTTCAGAGCCTTTTCCCAGACGGCAGGAGGGAGAAGAGATTGTAAGAGGGGTGCGTGGGGTCCTTTGTTTGCTTTGCGGACGCAGCGTGTAGTGTATTAAACTTGAAGTTGAATTTATTCCTCTTCACCGATGTTGGCTGACCTGCTGAGTTGGTGTGCGTGTGTCACTCGGGGGTTAATTCCTAGCTTGGGTCGGACGCTTTCGCACCCACTGGGTGAAGCCTCTGGTGAGACCAGGACCGCCAGTCATTGGCTGAGTGGTGACTCATCAGTTGCTGGGCAGAGGGTGGTGGATGAGACTGAGTTTCGGAGGATCAAACCAAGACCGTAATTCGCCGCCTAACAGCCGCATTTTGGTAGCTGAGACGCGGCGCTCACTCCAAAATCAGAGTCGAGTTTTATTGTCATGCGTTGAGCGAAGGTGCAATTAAAAACTTACCTACAGCACACATTGCATCAGATAAGCAGCATCCACGAGATACATCATAAGAGGGAGATTTGAGAGCTTTATTTATCTCGAAACCTACAGTGAACTGCATCGAATGTGTCAACAGACAACACACTGTAAGGATGTGCTGGGGCAGCCAGCAAGGGTCGCCACACAATCATAGCATGTCCACACAAAATGCTGGAGAAACTCAGCAGGTCAGGCAGCATCAATGGAGAGGGATAAATAGTCAACATTTTTGGTTATGTCTGTGGGAGTAGGCAGAATAACCGTTCAACATGAACTAGATGGGCTAAAGGGCCGGTTTCTGTGCTGGTGTGCTCTCTGACTATGAGGATGGCTACCTCTGCTCTGCCCAGTGTAGTCAGTACAGCTCTGCTGTGGTGATGGAGCACGTCCCCTGGGTTGGGGTGGAACAGCCTGCACCCATTCCTGCTGGAATGGCCAACCTTAGGCTCCAATTCCCTCCAAAAGGAAGCAATCAATTGGTTGGGATGATCGAGGGAGATGGGAAGCAGACGATCCTGATTGGCCTCTGGCAGCTGAGTCATCAGTTTCTGGGTGAAAGCTGTTTCATGAGGTGATTTTTGAGAAGGTGCATCAATATTTGCTCGAGCGGTTTGACTGGTTTTGTCCTTTGCTAATCAGTACGTAATTACCATTCAGAATCCAGATTCGAACCCGGGACTGGGTCAGAGTCAGGTTTATTATCACTGACGTATGTGATGAAATGTGTTGTTTTGTGGCAGCAGTACAGTACAAGACATAAAAATACAATACATTAGGATAAACAATATAATATTGAAAAATTAGTGCAGAAAGAGAGCAAAATAGTGAGGTGGTTTTCATGGGTTCGATGTCCATTTAGCGGAGGGGAAGAAGCTGTTTCTGAATCATTGTGTGTGTATCTTCAGGCTCCTGTACCTCCTCCCCGATGGTAGCAATGAGAAGAGGGCATGTCCTGGGTGATGGTGGTCCTTAGTGATGGATGTTGCCTTTTTGAGGCATCATCTTTTGAAGGTGTCCTGTATGTTGGGGAGGCCAGTGCCCGTGATGGAGCTGGCTGAGTTTACAACTTTCTGCAGCTTTTTCCGATCCTGTGCAGTGGCCCCTCCACTGGGTCAAAGTCAACATGAATTTATTATCAAAGTACATATATGTCACCAAATACTAATCTGAGATTCATTTTCTTGCAGGCATTTACAGGAAAATGAGGAAATACAGTAGATTTTATTAAAAATGATACATAAACAAAGACTGACAAAGAATCAACATGCAAAAGAAGACAAACTATGAATACAATAACACTGAGTGGTCGTGTCCTTACGGGAGAGTCTGTAGGTGGTGGAAGCGGCTGAGTGAAGTTGTCCACACTGAAGGGTGGTGGTGTCAGAGCAAGTGGACAAGGTGGGCACAATTATAATGTTGGAGAGGGAAGGAGGGTTAAAGGCCAAATGCAGGTAAGTGCATCTTGGCCAACCTGGTGAAGATGGGCCAATGGGCCTGTTTGCATGTTGTATAACTCTTATGGGTCCAAACACTAATTAGCATCATGGATGTCACACTGCTGTTTTCTTCCATGTTTGATTGAGTAGATCGGCAAGGTGTGGAAGGACTAATGTGGTGAGGGACACTCCATTCTCTCTCTCTCCATCCTAAGAGGGGAAACATAATTCCCCATTTTGATTCTCTTCTCACCCCTCCTCTTCTCCTCACCTGTTTTTCACCTTCCTCTTCCTTTCCTTTCTGCTTAATGGCATGAACATTGAATTCTGCAACTTCCGGCAATTTCTTCCCACCCCCCTTCCTTTTCCATTCCCCATCCTGGCCCCTCTCTAACCCCTTCTCTTCTCCTCTCCTGTCTATCACATCCCCAGTTCATCTCCTCCTTCCCTTTCTCTCTCCTTCTCAAGCTCTTTACCTTTTCCACCTATCACCTCCCAGTGTCTCACTTCATCCCCCCTCCCCACCCACCCGCCTTCCCCCTCACCTGGTCTCACCTATCACCTCCCAGTGTCTCACTTCATCCCCCTCCCTCACCCACCCACCTTCCCCCTCACCTGCTCTCACCTATTATCTTCTAACCTGTCCTCCTTCCACCCCCACCTTCTTATTCCAGCTTCTTCCTCCTTCCTTTCTAATCTTGATGATGGGTTTTACCCTGAAACTCAAACTGTTTATTTTCTTCCATTGATGCTGCCTGACCTGCTGAATTTCTCCAGCATTTTGTGCGTGTTGTTCTGGATTTCCAGCATCTGCAAGATCTCCTGTGTCTATGACAGGCATTTGATGGACATGGTGGCTGTGTTTCAGTTCTCTATGAGTCTAGGAGAACTTTGGACCATAATGCCATATGACATTGGAGTAGACCAGGCCATTCGGCCCATTGAGTCTATTCCATCATGGCTGATTTATTATCCCCCTCAACCCCAGTCTCTTGCTTTCTCCCCGTAACCTTTGACACCTTGACTAATCAAGAATTTGTCAGCCTTCACTTTAAATATACCCAGTGACTTGGCCAGCACAGCCATTTGTGGCAATGATTTCCACAGATTCACCACCCTCTGGCTAAAGAAATAAATCATCACCTCCATTCTAAATGGACGTCCCTCTATCCTGCGGCTGTCTCCTCTGGTCCTGTAGGTCCACTGTAGGAAACATACTCTCCACCTCGCCCTGACTAATCAAGAACTTCCGCTTTAAATAGCTCCACTTCATAAGCGCATATATTCAGGGTAGGGCTCATGTACGTTAAAGTACGGTAGGGACTTTCCGAGCAGGTTCCAACTTCCTTGTCGAGATTAAAAATTGGTGTCCTTCTCTTCTCTGCCCAGATACAGTGCTGCAGTCGGACCTGTTGCGAACAGAGGATAGACATCATGTCCGTGGACGAACAACAGAACGCTTTGCTGAGGAATTCTCAACAGGACATAGTCAGTCACAGCGACGTGGAGGTCCGATCCATGGCTCCCAGCCAGGTTACCGGCCAAAGGTGAGACCCCACGACCAAATCACTGGATATGTTTAAAGCGGAGTTTCATGGGTTCTGGTTTGATCAGGTTGCAGGAGATCGTGCAAGAGTCAGGTGAACGCAAACGGGTGCAGTGGAAACTAAGTCACCGGATAGATTGAAACTGGAGATTGAGATGTTCTTGATTAGAAGGGGCATCACAGGTTACAGGGAGAAGGCAGAAGAATGGGGTTGAGAGGGATAATGGCGGAGAAGACTCGATGGCTGAATGGCCTAATTTGCTCCTGTGTCTTATTGTCTAAGCTGCAGGTGTTCATCTCGAGAAACACGAGAGATACTGGAAATGCAGAGTAAAAAGCAAACACACACACACACACACACACACACACACACACACACACACACACACACACACACACACACACACACACACACACACACACACACACACACACACACACACACCGTTCGATACCGTTCCTCTCAAAGTCACCCACCCACCGGCTTCTGTGATGCTAAATATGGGAAGCATCAGGTTGTACGGCCGTCGACTCCCGTAAAGATCTTATTGCTGTCCCGGGAGGGGATTTCGTTGACCCACACCCTTATCGGAAATCTGAAATAAAAATAGAGGAATGCTGGGTAATGCCGGAGGCACTCCGCAGGTCAGGCAGGATCTGCGGAAAGGAATAGAGTCGATGTTCCGTGTCGAGACCCTTCAAACAGGACCCCCCCCCCCTCACACACACACACACACTTCAACCAGCATTACTTCATCATTTTCGGTCAGTCATCTTGTGTCCAGACACTCCTCAGCCTAGCGTCACTTTATGGACATACAAGCTATCTTATGTATTTATATTTATTGTGTTTTTTAATTATTGTGTTTTTTATTGTGCTGCATCTGATCTGGAGTAACAATGATTTCGTTCCCCATTACAATGTGTACTGGAAATTACCATAAACTGTTCTGAATTTGGAAAGGAATGGTACCTGGTGTTTTAATATTCAGGGACAACTCTTCATTATCTGAGCAAACAAAAAAGTTACTGAATGAACTCAGCAGATCAGGCAGCGTCTGTGGAGAGGGAATAAACACTCAGGAGGTCAGGCAGCGTCTGTGGAGAGGGAATAAACACTCAGGAGGTCAGGCAGCGTCTGTGGAGAGGGAATAAACACTCAGGAGGTCAGGCAGCGTCTGTGGAGAGGGAATAAACACTCAGGAGGTCAGGCAGCGTCTGTGGAGAGGGAATAAACACTCAGGAGGTCAGGCAGCATCTGTGGAGAGGGAATTAACACTCAGGAGGTCAGGCAGCGTCTGTGGAGAGGGAATTAACACTCAGCAGGTCAGGCAGCGCCTGTGGAGAGGGAATTAACACTCAGGAGGTCAGGCAGCGTCTGTGGAGAGGGAATTAACACTCAGGAGGTCAGGCAGCGTCTGTGGAGAGGGAATAAACACTCAGCAGGTCAGGCAGCGTCTGTGGAGAGGGAATTAACACTCAGGAGGTCAGGCAGCGTCTGTGGAGAGGGAATTAACACTCAGGAGGTCAGGCAGCGTCTGTGGAGAGGGAATAAACACTCAGCAGGTCAGGCAGCGTCTGTGGAGAGGGAATTAACACTCAGGAGGTCAGGCAGCGTCTGTGGAGAGGGAATAAACACTCAGCAGGTCAGGCAGCGTCTGTGGAGAGGGAATTAACACTCAGGAGGTCAGGCAGCGTCTGTGGAGAGGGAATAAACACTCAGCAGGTCAGGCAGCGTCTGTGGAGAAGGAATAAACACTCAGCAGGTCAGGCAGCGTCTGTGGAGAGGGAATTAACACTCAGCAGGTCAGGCAGCGTCTGTGGAGACAGAAATAGTCAACAGTCATCGGGTCGAAGGAACCAGATCTGAACCGTTTACCATGGTTCACTCTCCGGAGATCTTGCTGAGCGTTTACAGAATTCTGTTTTTTTTCGTATTATCTTTGAAAAGGTTCCTTAAGGTTGTCATAGCCGGGGGAGGTGGGGTATTGGGGACAAGCTCCCACTACCCATTAAATGCTCTCTGCTCACTTTGATGTAGGTAGCTAGTCATCCGTGGGTGGTCCCGACTAACCCTTGAAAAGTACTCTCTATGAAACACTCACACTCGCACACTCACTCTCACTCACACACTCATTCACTCACTCTCACTCACACACACACTCACTCACTCTCACTCACACTCGCACGTTGAGATAACAAAAAGACGGAGGGGAACCAAAGATAGCCTTGTGTGCGTTGATGCATGCGACCATCTGACTCACATTCCGCGAGATAAAATTACGCCGTTTCTGAGGGGAGAAACGGGAAGTGAAAGTTTCCGACGGACAGGGCGATCCGAGGGTCAAGTTGGGCTGGCAGCCAGATCCGGGTTAGTTGTTGTGCTCAGGTAGTACCGCCGGTTTGAATCCGAATCCGAATACTTGTGAAATTTGTTGTTTTGCCGTTGCAGTACAGCGCAGTTCGTGATAATAAAAGCTATGAATTACTATAAGATATAAAAATAAATAAGTAATGCAAAAAGAGAGGAAAGTAGTGAGGTGGTGGTCATGGGCTCATTGACCTGATTGCGGAGGGGAAGAAGCCGTGGCTGAGACGTTGAGTGAGTGTCTTCAGGCGACCTCAATGAGAAGAGGCCTCGTCCTGGGTGCCGGGGAGGCGAGTGCCCGTGACGGAGCCGAATGAGTTTGCAGCCTTTTCTGATCCTGGGCAGTGGAATTCTGAAATATTCAGGAATGGCTCTGCATTGTCAGAGCATAGGGAAAAAAAGTTCCTGGAGGAAGTCAGCAAGTCAGGCAGCATCTGTGGAGGTAGAGGGAGAAAGATTATAAAGTTCAAATTTATTGTCATTCAACACACACATGTATACTGCCAAATGAAGCGGGGACCCTCCGGACCAAAGAGCACAACACTGTACATATCATTCACACACAACATGAAGTAACATTACCACAAATAAATTAACAAATAGTAAAATATATTGCAGAAAATTGACATTTAGCATAAGGTGCATTTACAACACAAGCTAAAAAATAAACAGTAGAACGCTACCGGCAGTTTACACGTGATATAACGCTACTGACACTTTATACCCGATGAGATCTGGGAGTGGTAAGAAGTTCACTAATCTCAGAGTCTGGGGGAAGAAGTTGTTTCCCATCCTAACAGTCTTTGTCTTAATGCTGTGGTACCGACTGTCTGATGGTAGGGGGTCAAAGAGATTGTGGGACAAGTGGGGCAGATCATGGGCAATTCTAAGGACCCTGTTTACTCCTGATTAAATATCTCTGATGGGTGGAAGAGATTCAGTTTATTTTCACACAAACTTTATCAAAACACACAGACAATTGTCATTTGCATCGATGACCAGCACAGTCGAGGATGTGCTAGAGGCAGCCTGCGACTGTTACCACGGTTCTGTGTCAGCTCACGGACCCTAATCCGTACATCTTTGGAAACCGGGGCACCCGGAGGAAACCCACGCGGTCAGGGAGAGAACGTACAGACTCCCCGCCGCCAGTGACGGTAATTGAATCGAGTCACTGGTGCTGTAACAGCATTACGCTACTGTGCTGCCCCTAGTCGCTGTTTCAATGCCGATGAAGGGTCTCGACCCAAAACGCTGACCCTCCATTTCCCTCCGCAGATGCCGCCTGACCTGCTGGGTTCCTCCGGCACTTTGAGAGTCACTCCGGGTTCCAGTCTCTTGTGTATCCAGAGCATGGTGCTGGTGGCATGGCAACCCAGTGGTTAGCATAAGACATGACAGCGCTAGTGACCTGGGTTCGATTCCCACTGCTGTCTGTAAGGAGCCTGTACGTTCTCCCCGTGACCGTGTGGGTTTCCTCCCACAGTCCAAAGACAAGCAGGCTGGCTGTGGATAAGCTGGTGTTGGCAGAGTGGCAGCACTTGTGGGCACACCCTCAGACTGTGTTGGCCGTGGATTTCACTGTGTGTTTTAATGTATGTGTGACAAGTAAAGCTAATCTTCTAATCTTTTACCTTCCCAATGACAGATGACTGTTCCCTGGGGGTGCAGTTGATTCTTTCAGCAGAGGAGAGCTTTTGGAAGTGAAACTCTGAAATCTGTTTGATTGAACTTGCTGACCCACTCTCTCGTTTCATGTGTGTGCCCACAGGCTGTTCCGTTCTAAACACTGAGACTCCCCCTCCCTTCTTTTTATAAACGTACAAAACTTTATAAAAATACAAAAGACATACAAAGGTTAGGGGTTACAACACACTTACTAAATTCAAATTAAAAAACAGTTATTACCATCTCTAATACACTCAATTCCCCAGGGTGCCCACTGTTCACAGAAATCCCCCACTGAACCCAAAATGGCTGCAAGCTTCCTCCCTAAGGACACCTAGGGACAAATGTCCAGAAAAAGTGCAGGCAGTCGGCCTGGGCAGAGCCCTCAATAACCTGCTGTCTAGACCTACAAATAGCCATCTTGGACAGGCCAGAAGCAAGCCCATGTGGATGTCCTCTGATCAAGCCACCCCCTCCATACTGAGTGCCCGTAACGAGGAGCGCGGGGCTGAGGTGCAGCCAGAATGCGAGAAGCAGCCCCCCTCGAACAGGGCCTGCAACCTCTCCCATACCATGAGCCCTCCTCACCACAGAATGGACAGGTGGACGGGGTATCAGTGAACCTGCTCAGGGATCTATTGCACAGTATTGCCCTTTGCCACACCGTCCACCCCCTGGTCCCCAATGTACAGGGGGAAGACAGACTCCCAAAGGCCCCTGCATTGAGAGACTTCCACTGGGAGCCTCCCCCACCGCCTGATGGTAATGGGAATAGGAGTGGAATTAGGCCATTTGGCCCATTGAATCTGCTCTGTCATTTCATCATGGCCGATCCATTTTCCCTCTCAGCCCCAGTCTCCTGCCTTCTCTCCGTAAGCCCTGACCAATCAGGGACCTATCAGCCTTCTGCTTTAAGTATACCAAATATTCGGCCTACACGATCACCTGCGGCAACAAATTTGACAGACTCAGCAGTCTCTGGTAAAGAAGCTCCTCCTGGTCTATTATTACTACTCAACCATCAGGCTCCCGTGTTCACTCACTTACTCTCTCTGTCTTGTTCAAGGCAGTTTCTAGAGTAGGTCACAACATTGTGGGCCGAAAGGCCTGTAAATTTCTATATTCTATGTCTGCCCTGACTCTCTTTCTCTTTCTCTCTTTTGCTTTCACTCCTTTTCTCCCTCTTTCTCTTTCTTTGTCTTGCTCTCTCTTTCTCCATCTCTTTCTATTTCTCTCTCTCTTTCACTGTCTCTTTTTTTCTTTCTCTTTCTCCCACTTTCTCTTTCTCTCTATTTCACAGTGTATATTTTTTCATTAATTCTAACGTATTTTTTGTTCTGCTGTAAATGCCCACAAGACAAACAATCTCAGGGTTGTATATGATGACATCTACGTACTTTGATAATAAACTTACGTTGACCTTTGAACGTCTTATGGTATTATAAAGGAAGTTAAACTCTAAGAAAAATGTTGATTTATATTGTAACCCAATGTAGTGTAGACATTTAGAGACTTGCCTCTCAGCGGAAGAGTCAGGGGTTTGAGGTGAGGAGCATTTGAGTTAGAGGGGATCTGAGGAAGACTTTTTCCTCATAGCAGAGGGTGTTTGAAATTGAAGGTGTGGTGAGAGCAAGTGAAGTTGAGTTTATTGCCATGCTCCCAAGTTCAGAGAGGTACAGGTACAATGAAACACATTCTTTCTGCAGCGCCACAGGCACGTAGGTACAAACAGCACACAGAATAGAAATTAAACACAATTTATTTATTTAAAGATACAGTGTGGAACAGGCCCTTCTGGTCCAATGAGACTCACTGCCCAGCAAATCACCGATTTAACCCTAGTCTAATCACAGGGCAATCTACAATGGCCAATTAACCTACTATCCGGTACTCCTTGTACTGTGGGAGCAATCTCACATGCTCATGGGAAGGACGTAAAACTTCTTCAGGACAACGTTGGAATTGAACTCCAGACACCCCGCGCTCTCGTAGCATCGCACTAACCGCTACTCCACCAAGTTATCCAAGACAGTGAAGAGAGAAGAAAATGACAGTGCAAAAACATCACAGTCGATGGGAGTGGAAGAGGTAGTCTCTGGTGTTCTGCTGTTGAGGGAGGGTGAGGGGTGTGCAGGTCAATTCGTGAACCTGATTCATTCTGGGAAAGTAGCCATTCCTGAGCCTGGTGGTGTGGGACTTCAGGCTTCTCACAGTCAAGGTAAATTTGTTATCCAAGTATGTATATATCGCCATGTACAACCTCGAGATTCATTTTCTTTCGGGCATTTACAGGAAAATTAAGGAATACAACAGATGTTATGAAAAAGTTTACCAACGAAAGATTGACAAACAACCTTTCAATGTGCAAAAGAATTTTGCAAAAGAAGGCAAACTGAGCAAGCTGACATAAAAAGAATTCTGTACCTTTTGTGTCTCACACAACGTTTCACCACAGCAGCAGAGTCTGGTGTTAATACAGCTCGGGGCATCGGACTTTGGATTTCAATCCAGGCATCCTCTCTAAGGGGTTGGTACGTCCTCCCCGTGGGATGTGTGGGTTTCCTCCGGGTGCTCCAGTTTCCTCCCACAGTCCAAACGTGTACCAGCTAGTAGGTTAATCGGTCATTGTTATTTGTAAAATGTGTATATCACTTAAAAAGTCCTATCATAGATTACTGGTAGAGCACTGGAAAGTGGAATGAAGGTAGATGGGTGGTCAGCATGAAGACAATGGGCAGAAGGGTCTGTTACTATCATGGGTGACTCACTGTACCAACACACACTGTCTACCAGAGGTCACTGATGATCCATGAGAAAAGAGAAAGACCAGTTTTTGACTTTGATAAACTTTCTGATTTCACCATTCTGGGGTCTGGTGTGTAGATTATTCCCCATACAGTTACCTGATCTAAGACACTGGTTTAATCTCCATTTCATAGGACATGGAGCATAAAGCATAGAACTTGTTCTACCTCAATGCATGGGGTAATAATCTGATCTTGCACAGTATGCAAGACAAGATTTTCACGGTACCTCAGTATAGCAAGTCCATGATGTTGTGCCGACCTTTTAGCCTACTCTAAGGTCAATCTAACCCTTCCCTCCCACATAGCCCTCCATGTGCCAATCTAACAGTTTCTTAAATGTCCCTAATGTATCTGCCTCTACCACACCCCTGGCAGGGTGTTCCACACACCCACCCCTATACTTTCCTCTAATTACCTTAAAATGATGCCCCCTAATATTTAACATTTCTGCTCTGGGAAAAAGTCTTTGGGTGTCTAGACAGACAGACAGACATACTTTATTGATCCCGAGGGAATTTGGGTTTCGTTACAGCCACGCCAACCAAGAATAGTGAAGAAATATAGCAATATAAAACCATAAATAATTAAATAATAATAAGTTAATCATGCCAAGTAGAATTAAGTCCAGGACCAGCCTATTGGCTCAGGGTGTCTGACACTCCGAGGGAGGAGTTGTAAAGTTTGATGGCCACAGGTAGGAATGACTTCCTATGACGCTCAGTGTTACATCTCGGTGGAATGAGTGTCTATAACACTGATCTATGCCAGGTTGAGCAGCTTCTGTGGGGGACAGAATTTTTGATGTTTTGGGTCGAAGCCCTACCTCAGGATTAATTTGTGATTAGTGCTGCTGCTGACTCCCAGCCAGGGTAGGGACACTCAGAGTCATTGTGGTAGCACAGTGTAGCACTATTACAGTGCCAGCTTCCGGGATTCAATTCCGCCCCTGGTCTGTAACGAGTTTGTACATACTCTCTGTGAGCATGTGCATTTCCTCCGGGTGCTCCGGTTTCCTCCCACGCCCCAAAGATGTACCGGGTCGGGTCAGTACGTTGTGGGCATGCTATAGCACCACTTGCAGGCGGCCCCCAGCACATCCTCGGACTGTGTTGGTTGTTGACACAAGCAATACATCTCACGGTGTGTGATAAATAAACTAATTTTAATTCTCTCTCTTTAGCACGTTGCCTTCCTGCCTCTAATTCCCTTTGAAAAGTGGGTGCTGTAGCTGGTGAGGGGTGGGATGGGTTCCCCATCTGGTGAGGAACTGACACTCATTTTGAAAGGTGCTGTAACTGGTGAGAGGTGGGTTGTGTTCCCGTCTGGTGAGGAACTGAGACCTTGGACAGAGAGAAGTTAGCAAGGGTTTTTTAAGCTAATTGGAAGTTCCCTTCATTATTATTTGTCTTGCCAGCCAATGGAATTTTTCCTGAACAGTTTCAGGGAAACTCCCCCTGTTATAATCCAATATTAATTGACAACTGATCTCATTAGGAAACTCCCTTCTCTAAATCAGGGAGTCTTCCAGGACAATCGCCTGTTATTTTTCTCTCTGTCTCTGCCTCTCTATCTCTCTCTCTCTCTGTCTCTGTGTCAGTCTCTTCCTCTCTGTCAATCATTCCCTTTCCATCAATCTCAAAGTCCCAATATTCCAGCTCTGAACTCTGACTCGACCTGCACTGCTCTGGGATGCAGGAGGAAAGTGGAGCGTGTGGCAAAAGCACATGCTGAGAAGCAGAACATGCAAAACGTACACAGACAGCGCTGGAAGTCGGGTGGTACCTCCTGTATCCAATACAGTGGCCACTGAGTGTACGTTCATGCTCTTCTGCCGCTGTAGCCCATTCACTTCAAGGTCAACGTGTTGTGTGTTCAGAGATGCTCTTCTGCACAGCACTGTTGTAATGTGAGGTTATTTGAGTTACTGTCAGCTTGAACCAGTCTGGCCATTCTCCTCTGACCTCTCTCATTAACAAGGCATTTCATATACTGTCATGTATGAAAATCCCAGGAGATCAGCAGTTTCTGAGATACTCAAACCACCCTGTCTGGCACCGGCAATTATTCCACAGACAGTGCCACTTAGGTCACCCTTTCTCCTGTTTCTGCTGTTTGTTCGGAACAGCTGAACCCCTTGACCATGTCTGCATGCTTTTATGCATCGAGTTGCCGCCACATTGGTGGAGAGGATCAGCAACTTTAAATTCCTCATCAGTGTTAACATTTCGAGAGACCTGTCCTGGGCCTGGCGTGTAAGGAAGCATGGCAATACCTCTACTTCCTTAGGAATTTGCGAAGATTCGACATGAAATCTAAAAAATTAACAAACTTATATCAATGTGTAATGGAGAGTATATCGACGGGGTGTATCACAGCCTGGTATAGAAACAGCAATGCCTTTGAATTACAAAAAGTAACGGATATGGCCCTCCCCACCATTGAGCACATCTGTACGGAGCGTTTCTCACTGGAACATCCATTCAGCCCATCGAGTCTGCGTCAGCATCCCATCGTGGCTGAGTTATTATCCCTCTCAATCCATTTCACTGCCTCCCCCCCCTGTAATCTTTGACACCCTGACTAATCAAGAAATAACCAACCTCTGTTTCAAATATACCCAATGACTTGGCCTCTACAGCTGCCTGTGGCAATGAATTCCAGATTCCCCACCCTCTGGTAAAAGAAATTCCCCCTCATCTCTGTTCTAAAGGGATGTCCCTCTATTCTGAGGCCATGCTCTCTGTTCTTAGACCCCCCACCATAGAAAACATTCACTCTATCTCATCACCATCATTACGTGCTGTGTTGTACGACACGGGTGATCTATGACTATAATTGTTCTTGGCAAATTTTTATACAGAAGTGGTCTACCATTGTCTTTTTCTGGGCAGTGCCTTTACAAGACGGGTGAACGAGCCCAGTGTTCCAGAGATTGCCTGGCGTCAGTGGTCCCCCACTGCTTCCATGGTTTCACGTGACCCTGACTGGGGGTGGGGGCGCTATGCAGGTGCTACACCGTGCCCAAGGGTGACCTGCAGGCCAGTGGAGGCAAGGAGTGCCTTACACCTCCTTTGGTAGAGTCACATCTCCACCCTGACACCCAAAGGCATTTCGATATTTGATAGATTTCAATGCGAACCCCCCACCTCTTGTTCTTCTAAACTCCAGAGAGTACAGGCCCAGAGATATCAAGCGCTGCTCATACTTTAGCTGTTTCATTCTTATAACTCTTCTCTGGTCTCTCTCCAATGGCAGCACATCCTTTCTTAGATTAGGGCCCAATGGAGAAGGGGGGGGGGGGGGAACGGAATAAAGTATTGGAGTCACAGAGAATGTGCAGTGCAGGTAGATACAAAAGATGCAACAGCCACAACGAGGTAGATTGAGAGACCAAGAGTTCATGTTTAGTGTATGAGAGCTCGTTCTGATAACAGCGGGGTAGACTCTGTCATTGAGTCTGTCGGAGAGGGACAGAATGTTGTGGGAGTTAATAGGACAGATACGATGGGATTGGGTATTCCACAAATGGAGTTATATACTTACTGCCCGTTATGCTGCTGGCATTGAGGGTTGCAATGAAGGTCTTGCGTCTGTCTGTTCTTTCCATCTTCTCTATTGTGCCCCAGCTGAGGTTCAGGGTCCTCATTTCTGCCTCTGTGGTGTGGTGGCAGGTTGTCTTTGATCTCCAACGTTCCCTCCACCATTCAGGAGCCTAATGAAGTGATGATGGAGTTGGCCTGTCTTCTCTTCACGTGCCCAATACATCGCCAGCATTTCCTCATGATGACTGTGGCCATGTCCTCTTGCTGACACTGGAGGAGTAGGGTTGGTTGGAGATCTTTCTTGGCCAGAAAATACGGAGGATCTTCCGGAGGCTCATGGTGGAGAATGACGACAGCTTAGCAAAATCGCTTTCTGTCATGTGCCAGCATTCTGACCCGTACGAGAGTGGACAGGACAGCACTGACCCGTACGAGAGTGAGGACAGAACAGCACTGACCCGTACGAGAGTGGACAGAACAGCACTGACCCGTACGAGAGTGAGGACAGAACAGCACTGACCCGTACGAGAGTGAGGACAGAACAGCACTGACCCGTACGAGAGTGGACAGAACAGCACTGACCCGTACGAGAGTGAGGACAGAACAGCACTGACCTGTACGAGAGTGGACAGAACAGCACTGACCCGTACGAGAGTGGACAGAACAGCACTGACCCGTACGAGAGTGGACAGAACAGCACTGACCCGTACGAGAGTGAGGATAGAACAGCACTGACCTGTACGAGAGTGGACAGAACAGCACTGACCCGTACGAGAGTGGACAGAACAGCACTGACCTGTACGAGAGTGAGGACAGAACAGCACTGACCCGTACGAGAGTGAGGACAGAACAGCACTGACCTGTACGAGAGTGAGGACAGAACAGCACTGACCTGTATGAGAGTGAGGACAGAACAGCACTGACCTGTACGAGAGTGAGGACAGAACAGCACTGACCCGTACGAGAGTGGACAGAACAGCACTGACCCGTACGAGAGTGAGGACAGAACAGCACTGACCCATACGAGAGTGGACAGAACAGCACTGACCCGTACGAGAGTGAGGACAGAACAGCACTGACCCGTACGAGAGTGGACAGAACAGCACTGACCCGTACGAGAGTGAGGATAGAACAGCACTGACCCGTACGAGAGTGGACAGAACAGCACTGACCCGTACGAGAGTGAGGATAGAACAGCACTGACCCGTACGAGAGTGGACAGAACAGCACTGACCCGTACGAGAGTGAGGACAGAACAGCACTGACCCGTACGAGAGTGGACAGAACAGCACTGACCCGTACGAGAGTGGACAGAACAGCACTGACCCGTACGAGAGTGAGGACAGAACAGCACTGACCCGTACGAGAGTGGACAGAACAGCACTGACCCGTACGAGAGTGAGGATAGAACAGCACTGACCCGTACGAGAGTGAGGATAGAACAGCACTGACCCGTACGAGAGTGAGGATAGAACAGCACTGACCTGTACGAAAGTGAGGACAGAACAGCACTGACCTGTATGAGAGTGAGGACAGAACAGCTCTGGATCAGCTTCACCTTGGTGTGGAAGCTGTACTTGGTTGATTCCCATATGTTGCTCATAAATCTGAAAATGTTAGTGAAATTCTATTAATTCCACTAATTAATGCAACTTTTTTGGGTAGTTCAAGAGTCAAGTTTCAAAACTGTGGGAACAGTTCAGTGAAGCTGAGTGAAGATAGTTTAATGTCATTTCCAGTACACAAGGAGAACAGAATAATTGTTACTCCAGATCTGATTCAGCACAAAAAAAGCACAATAAGATAAAGAACACAATAATAAACACATACACAATAAATAGAAATACATAATACAGCCTATAGATTGATTGTATGTGACACTAGGCACAGGAGTGTCTGTACATAAGGTGATTCTGACAGGAAATAATAAAGTAGTGGTGGTTGGGGGTGTGGAGGGGTGGGTTAGTGAGTGGAGATGTCGATCACCCTCACTGCTTGGGGAAACTAACTGTTTTTGAGTCTGGCGATCCTGCTGTGTATGCTATGTAGCCTCCTCCCTGATGGGAGTGGGACAAACAGTCCATGAGCATGGTGGGTGGAATCCTTCATGATGTTACTGGCCTTTTTCCAGCACCTTTCTGTATATATGTCCTTGCTGGTGGGTAGGATGGTGATGGGCCAAAGGGCCTCCTGTGCTGTATCTGTCTGTGGCTCTGAGTCCACTTGTACACCAGGTAAGTTTGGCAATGCCTCGTAGCTTTGAGCTTTCTTCTGCTCCTTACCAGTGTGATCTGCTTTCAGGAGCAGCGGCTGGAAGCGTGGCCTCCTCTACACTGGCGTGTCCATCCTGGCGGCCATGCTGATCGCTGGGCAGGTGGTCAGCGTCATGTTTCTGCTGAAGCAACAGGACAAGATAACGAACCTGCAGAAGACAACGGATCGGATTGAGCGCAAGCGCATGCCAAGCAGCGGCCCGTTCAGTAAGCACACTCCCTGACTTCCAGTCGGATCTGATTCCAGTGTGGATTCCATATTCAAGCATCTGGATACCGATCAGATTGCAAAATGATTCACACAAGTGAGATGGATGGCAAATGTGGTGTTAGGACAACACTTTACAGCCCCAGTGACCTGGGTTCAATTCCTGCTGTTCCCTGAAAGGGGTTTGCACATTCTCCTTGTGACCTCCGGGTGCCCTGCTTTCCTCCCACATTCCAAAAGCACAAGGGCTAGTGGGTTAATTAGTCACTCTGGGGTAATTGGGCGTCAGGGACTCTTGGGACAGGAGGGGCCTGTTATTGTGTCGTATCCCCAAGTAAAAACAGAGGAGAGAAGTTTAATGTCAGCGGGGAGAGGTTTTGAAAGGAGTGTGAGGCTGGAGCACCCAGAGGAAACCCAACATGGTCACCGGGAGAATGTACAAACTCCTTACAGACAGCTGGCAATGTAAAGTGTTACACTAACTGCTAGACTACTGTGATGCCCTTGTTCTGGGTGAACAATAAGAGTACGATATGATGCACTCTTGGTCCCACAGTCTACCTCGTTATGATCTTGCATTTCATCGGTTATCCGCACTGCACTTTCTCTGTAACTGTGACACTTTATTCTGCATTCTGTTATTGTTTTCCCTTGCTCTACCTCAGTACACGGTGTAATGACCAGATCTGTATGAACAGTGTGTGGGACAAGCTTTTCACTGTATCTCAATACATGTGACAGTGATAAACCAATTCCAATTTTTCTACCCTTCAGGACCGAAACCAATCATGCATATGCGGCCGATGATAATGGATCTCCCGATGTCGTACATAGACCCCAAGGCCGAAGCTCCAAAGGTGACAATGAGGAAGTTGTGACGGAGTGAATGGGTGAAAGGGAGAGAAGGCACACAAATTAGAGGGAGAAGTTGTTGGCTGGTTTTCATGTGGGTGGGGGAAGTTTCGCCAGTACAACTGGGTGTTGACTGCTGTGTGGGTGTATCTCACGGGGTGGGAGGGTGACTTCTTGATGACATTGATGGACATGGCCCATCAAATTAGTTTCAACAGATGCCAGTCTTTGGGGATCAGTGGAGACTTGAAGAACCTTCCATTATTTTAGAATAGAACTCTATTTATCTCTTACTATCTCTATCTATCTCCATCTCCCCCCTCTCTCTCTGCCCTTCTCTCTCTCTCTCCCTCTCCCTCCCTCTCTCCCCCCTCTCTCCCTCCCTCTCTCCCCCCTCTCTCCCCCCTCTCTCCCCCCTCTCTCCCCTCTCTCCTCCCCCTCTCTCCCTCTCTCCCTCCCTCTCCTCCCTCCCTCTCTCCCTTCCTCTCTCCCCCCTCTCTCCCCCCTCTCTCCCCCTTTCTCCCCCTCCCCCTCTCTCCCCTCCCCCTCTCTCCTTCTCTCTCCCTCCCTCTCTCCCCCACTTTCTCTCCCTCTCTCTCTCTCTCCCTCTCTCTCCTCCCCTTCTCTCTCTCTCTCTTGCCCCCTCTCCCCTCTCTCTCCCCTTCTCTCTCTGTCTCTCCCTCTTCCCCCCTCTCCCTCTCTCTCTCCCCCTCTCTCCCTTTTCTCTCACTCTCTCTCTCTCCCTCTCTCTCCCCCTCTCCCCCCCCCCTCTCTCTCTCTCTCTCTCTCTCTCTCCCCTCTCTACAGTTTGTCTTCTTTTGCGTGATGGTTCATTGTCTGTCGTTATTTATATATTTTCTAAAATAAATTCTACTCTATGTTTTCCTGTGACTGCCTGTAAGAAAATGAGCTTTAAGGTGGTATATGGTGCTATATATGTACTTTGATAATAAGTGTACTATGACAGTTGTGAACACTGTGGGATGGTCACCTTCACTTGTATTTTCCACAGGCTCCAGCAACCACTCCTCAGCCAATGACCGTGCTGGAACAAGTGCAGCAACTATTGAAGGTGCGTCTTTGATCTGCTATCTGACCTCTGATTCACAGAGCACAAAGAGAGTCTATTTGGCCCATTGTACGCCATGAGAAACAGGAGCATTAGACTATTCAGCCCATTGAGTCTACTCCTCCATTCCATCATGGCTGATTTATTTTCCCTCTCAACCTCATTCTCCTTGTAACCTTTGACACCCTGACTAATCAAGAACCTATCAACCTCCACTTTAAATACACCCAATGACATGGCTTCCACAGATTCACCACCCTCTGGCTAAAGAAATTCCTCTTTACCTCTGTTCTAAATGGACATCCCTCTTCCGAATCAGTGCCATCTGGTCCTAGACTCCCCCACTGTATGAAACATCCCCTGCACATCCACTCTATCTAGGCCTTTCAATATGCAATTGGTGTCACTGGGAACCGCCTCATTCTTCTAAACTCCATTGAGTATAAGCCCAGAACCATCAAATACCAATCTTCTTCCCTCTTACATTGTTAAGTAGCCTCATGTGTGGTACCTTGTTAAAGGCCTTCTGAAAGTCCAAGCAAACAACTCTCACTGACTCTCCTTTATCTATTCTGTCATTTCCTCAAAAAGTTCAAACAGATTTGTCAGGCAAAATTTCACCATAAGGAAACCATGCTGACTTTGGCCTATTTTACCAAGTGGCTCCAAATACTCTGAAACCTTATCCTTAATAATGGACTCCAGCATCATCCCAACCGTTGATGTCAGGCTAACTGGCTTATAATTTCTTGTCCTTTGTCTCCCCCTCTTCTTGAAGAGGGGAGTGCAATTTGCCAGTCCCCTGGAAGTATCCAGAATCGTGTGATTCTTGGAAGTCAATACTAATGCCACCACGATCTCTTCAGATATTTCTTTCAGAAACCTGGGTTGTGGTCCATCTGATCCGGGTGACATATCTACCTTGAAATCTTTCCCAAGCACCTTCTCCCCAGTAATAGTAACTGCACTTACTTCAGCCTCCTGACACTCTCCAACTACCTGCTGGGGTCTTCCACAATGAAGACTGATGCAGTTTGTCCCCTGTTTTCTCGTCCCTCATTACTACCTCTCCAGCATCGTTTTCCAGTTGTCTGATATCCACTCTCACCTCCCTTTCACACTATATACCTGAAAAGAACCTTTAGTATGCTGTTTGATGTTGTGTGATGCTGGATTTTGCAGTGCTCTGGGTCATTCCAGTATCTAGTCACCAAGTACCATCTCCCAACCCCACTTTCCTACCTGTCACCACGGCCTGTCATCCCACACCCCTCCTCAGTCCACCAATCTCCTCGGAATCCTTTCCTCTTCTCCCTGCTCTATACCAGTCATCTCCCCTCCCCATTCTCGGTCCTGAGATAGGGTTTCAACACAAAACAAAGACAATTCCTTCCTTCCTTCCCCCCCACCCATAGACACTGTTCAACCTGCTGAATTCCTGCAGTAGAATGTCACTCCAAATTCTAGCACTAACTCTCCCTTGTGTCTCTTGTTATTGGGGAGATTTAAGGCTGGAAGTTGAGTACCTGTTGTCTTGCTTCGAGGAGCGTTGGTTTGACACTGATATTCTCTTTCCCGTTCAACACCAGGAAGGGAACAGGAGCGTGGAGATGCCAGAACTGAAGGAGGGTTTCTCCAACAACCTGAAACTTCTGAAGCAGAGCCTGAAGGAATCTGACTGGCAGGTGTGTGATGTCTGGAAAATCACTAGGTTGTAGGGAGAGGTTTCTTCTTGCCAGCTGTAAGTGCTTTAGCTGTTTTATTTACCGAGAGATACCGCACGGGAACCGGTCCTCTCGGCACATGCCGTTCGATGACAAACGCACCTACCAACCCGTACGTCTTTGGACTGAGGGAGGAACCGGAGCACCCGGAGGAAAGGCACGCAGTCACGGGGAGAATGTACTCCTAGAGCACAAAATGCTGGACCAACTCAGCAGCTCAGGCAACATCTGTTTAGGGGAATAAACAGTTGACTTTTCGGGCCAAGACCACTGTTCCCTCGAAGCTGCCCAGGTGCCTGGCCACACAGTGACTGAAATGCTCCCACACACACAGCCTTTGTTGACGTGCAGCTGGAATTTTCTGTTATCTAATGTTACATAATTTTGAAATTATATTTTAATATACATTTAACATAAACTATATTCAAGGTATTTAATTTTGCCCTACAATTAATACATGAAAATTAAAAAAATATATGATTTTTCAATTTTCATTCTAAATATTCATAGTTTGCATATTACAAAAAAAATCGTTTTAAGTGCCGTCGGTATTCAGGCCATTAAAAATTTCTTGCTCAGAGCAATGGTTCATGCTCACAGCTGTACAGGAAAAGTACTGGGACTATTGGAAATAACCCCTAACTACTCACCCGCTTCTGTGTTTTCCAGGAGTTTGAATCTTGGCTTCAGAACTGGCTCCTCTTCCAACTTGTTCAGGGTGAGAAGAAGCCTGCTCCGACCAAAGCATCCAGGATCCAACCCCAACCTGACCCCCAGCCTCAGGGTATGTAGCAGTCGTCGGCTCCTCCGTCATCTCTTCTAGAAGCCAGAGAGTTCGCTCCTCCCGCTCCAGCCCACCTCCTCCGTCATCTCTTCTAGATGCTGTAACGAGAGTCAGACCCCTTCAGCCCATCTAGTCTATGGCAAACCATTAATCTGTCTAGTCCCACCGGCCTGCACCCGGACCACAGCCCTCCCATCAATGTAACTATCCAAATTTCCGTTCAATATTGCAACTGAATCCGCATCACCGCTTCCACTGGCACCTCATTCCACACTCTCACCACCCTCTGAGTGAAGAATTTTTCCCTCACATTCCCTTTAAACCTTTAACCCAGTTCCAGTCTCACTCAACCTCAGTGGAAATCTAAAGGGCAACTTTTTTCACACAGAGGATGATGAGTGTTTGAAGTATTTTGAGGAGATATTGTTACCTGTCTTGAAAGTAATCAAACTATTTTTGCTTCAACAGGTAGGAAGATCTTCTCCAGCATGGCGATGAAGCCAATGCTCCAAGTTCTGCCGCTCTCCGTAGACCAACCCAAGGCATCCGAAATGCCCAAGCTGGCGCCTGTAACAAGGGGTAACTATTGATGGATTCTAGTGTTTTATATTCACCGTTCTTTCAGAAGTCAGGAATGAGGCACAAATCTTCACTGTAGTTGAACTAAGGAAATATGAAATTGGCGGTGATAGGAGCTGAAGGTGAAGTCTAAGATGCTGAGATTAGGATTAAGAAGGTGGCGCTGGCCTCATGGTCAACTACTTTTATAACCATAGATAAGGAAAATTCCAATCAAATTTGCAGATAAGAGTTAACCAATGAGATAATACTTATTCAAATAACGTAGTACCCAGAGAAGTTTCCAGGCTTGTATCCCTATAACCACTCCAGGCATATCAAATTGTCGTATGCATACAAGAACTAAAAATACAAACACATAATTAATTATTAAACATCAAAGAAAATAACAATTTAAACAGTCTAATCTGAGAATTAAACAGAGCACAATACTATGGCAACACGTATTCAACTTGGAAAGGGATTGGGAAAGGCATTTTTATGTTTTGCATTGTGAAACCATAGGATTGGGAAAGGGGAAACTGGAATCTAAGAGGAATACGCATTAAGAAATGATGTGAGAAATTCTTGGATTAGAATTGAAATGGTAATATAGTGGTTAGCGGAAGTGGGATGTCGGAGTTCAGAGTTCAGTCCTGGTGCCCTCTGTAAGGAGTCTCTACACGTCCTCCCAGTGAAATGTGCAGGTTTCCCCGGGTTCTCTGGTTTCCCCCACAGTCGAAAGGTGTACTGGGTTGGTTAATTGGTCATTGAAATTGTCCTGTGATAAGGCTAGGGTTAAATCAGGGTTGTTGGGGGTTGTTTGGGAATGGGGCTGGAGAGGCCTGTTCTGTGTTGTATCTTTAAATAAATAAAAGAAATAAAGAAACACTTGATATGGGAAGATATAATTAATGAGGGTTGGCCTGGACAAGGTCAGAGTAAAATTGGATAGGTATCCAAGTAAAATTGGAGAGGAAAGGAATGGAGGGTTGTGGGCTGAGTGCGGGCCAGTGGGACTAGGTGAGAGTAAGCGTTCGGCACGGACTAGAAGGGCCGAGATGGCCTGTTTCTGTGCTGTAATTGTTATATGGTTATATGGCCTGTCGAAGGGATTGAGGACAGATGCTTTTTCTGTGTCGCGAAATGTTGGAACTTCCTTTATCAAAGGGCAGTGGAAAGAGTCTTTGCATATTTGCAAGGTGAAGGTAGGTAGATTCTTGATAAGCAAGAAGATGAAAGGTCACCATGGATGTACTGAATTGGTAAACTGGGGTGACAATCAACTCAGCCACATTCTTATCTGGTCAGGGCATCAGAAGTTACAGGAAGAAGGCAGGGTAAAGGGGTTGAGAGGGATAATAAATTAGCCTAATGGAACCGCAGAGCACAATCAATAGGCCAAATGGCCCAATACTGCTCCTGTATCTTAGAGTATCATGGTCTTATTGACCAACCTCTGCTCCTATTTCGCAAGATCGTGTGTCAGAATCAGAGTCAGGTTTAATATCACTGACATACATCGCAAAATTTGGGGTTTTGTGGCAGCAGTGTAGTGCAATACATAACAAAATTATACATTACCATAATTACAATAAGTTTCAATAAGAAAAATAAAAAAATAAGTAGTGTAAAAGAGAGCAAAATAGTCAGGCAGAATTTATTGTCCATTCAGGAATCTGATGGTGGAAGGGAAGAAGCTGTTCCTAAAACATTGAATGTGTGAATTCAGTCTCCTATACCTCCTCCCTGATGGTAGCAATGAAAAGAACACAAGGCTGGGTGACGATGGTTCATTGCTGGGGGATTAGACCAGAAGACCATGACATAGGAGCAGAATTAGGCTGTTTGGCCCATCAGGTCTGCTCTACCATTCAATCATGGCTGATCCATTATTTTCTCTCCTCAGCCTTCTCATAATCTTTGATATTGTGGCCAGTTAAGAAATTTTCTATCTCCACCTTAAATATTCCCAATGATCTGGCCTCCACGCTGCTTGTGGTAACAAATTCCAGAAAACCAACCAGAAAAGGATCATTTTAATCCCACTCATTACCTCTTATCAATCAGCCAATACTCTAACCATACTAGCAACTTTCCTGTAATACCATGGGCTAATAACTTGGTAAGCAGTTCATGTGTGGTGCCTTGTCAAAGGCCTTCTGAAAATCCAAACATACAACATCCATTGTATCCCCTTTATCTATCCTACTTGTAATCTTCTCAGAGAATTCCAACAAGTTCGTCAGGCAAGATTTTCCCTTGAGGAAACCATGGTGACTTTTCCTATCTTGTCCTGTGTCATTAAGTACTCCATAACCTCATCCTTAAAAATTGACTCCAGCATCTTCCCAACCACTGAGGTCAGGCTAACTGGTCTATAATTTCCTTTTTGCTGCCTCCCTCCTTTCTTAAAGAGTGGAGTGAGATTTGCAACTTTTCAATCCACTGGAACCATGCCAGAATCCAGTAATTCTTGAAAGATCATAACTAATGCCTCCACAATCTCTACTGTTACCTCTTTTAGAACCCTAGGATACAGTTCATCTAGTCCAGGTGACTTATGTACCTTTAGGTCTTTCAGCTTTTTGAGCACCTTCTCCCTTTTAGTAGTAACTGCACCCACTTCTCTTCCCTCACACCCTTCAACACCTGGTATACTGCTTGTGTCTTCCACAGTGAAGATTGATGCAAAATACTCATTTAGTTCATCCGCCATCTCCTTGTCACCCGTTATTATTTCTCCAGCCTCATTTTCTAGCGGTCCTATATCCACTCTCATCTCTCTTATTTTTCGATAAAGCTTTTTTGATCCAGCTTGATATTGTTTGCTATTGCTTGCTTTCATATTTCATCTTTTCCCTCCTAATGATTCTTTTAGTTCCTTTCTGTAGGATTTTAAAAGCTTCCCAATCCTCTATCTTCCCACTAATTTTTGCATTGTTGTATGGCCTCTCTTTTGCTTTTATATTAACTGTGACTTCCCTTGTCAGCCACGGTTGTACTATTTTGCCATTTGAATGTTTCTTTGTTTTTGGAATACATCTGTCCTGCACCTTCCTCATTTTTCCCAGAAACTCATGCATTACTGCTCTGCTGACATCCCTGCCAGCATCTCCTTCCAATTTACTTTGGCCAACTCCGCTCTCATACCACTGTAATTTCCCTTACTCCACTGAAATACTGCTACATCAGACTTTACGTTTTCCCTATTAAATTTGAAGTTGAACTTAATCTTATTGTGATCACTGTCTCCTAAGGGTTCCTTTACCTTAAGCTCCCAAATCACCTCTGGTTCATTACATAACACCCAATCCAGTATAGCTGATCTCCTAGTAGACTCAACAACAAACTGCTCTAAAAAGCCACCTCATAGGCATTGTACCAGTAGAGCCACAGCACCCCCTCTGCCTACCTTCCTATGCCTGTAACCTTGGACATTGAGCTCCCAACTACAACCACCCTTCAGCCACGATTCAGCGATGGCCACAACATCATACCTGGCAATCTGTAAAAGTGCAGCAAGGTCATCCACCTTATTTCTTATTCTCCATGCATTGAGATACAACACTTCAAGTAGTGTATTTGCTACCTTTGACTCTGCATCCTCAATGCAGGCTGCTGGCTGCAATTTTGCTCTATCATCTGCCTACCCTTCCTGACAGTCTGACTGCACGCTATCTTTACTTTTTTACCATCCGTCCTATCCTGAGCCCCTTCATACCAGTTCCCAACCCCCTGCCAAATTAGTTTAAACCCTCCCCAACAGCTCTAACAAACCTGACCATGAAAATATTGATCCCCCTCGGGTTCAGGTGCAACTTTTGAACAGGTCATACCTCCCCCTAGAAGAGATCCCATTGATCAAGAACCTGAAGCCCTGCCCCTGCACCAGCTTCTCAGCCTCGCATTTATCTGCCATATCATCCCGTTTCTATCCTCACTGATGTGTGGCACAGGCAGCAATCCAGAAATTACTACCCGGGAGGTCCTGCTTCTCATCTTTCTGCCTAGCTCTCTAAATTCTCTCTTCACGACCTCATTGCTTTTCCTTCCTATGTCATTGGTACCAATATGTACCAAGACATCTGGCTGCTCCCCCTCCCTCTCCAAATTGCTGTGGACACAATCCAAGACATCACCGACCCTGGCACCTGGGAGGCAGTGTATCATTCGGGTGCCCCATTCATGTCCATGGAATCTCCTGTCTGTTAGGAAGGAGGCTGAGGACGTTGAGGTGCTGAGGGTGGCAAAGGTATGGGTAGAGCCACCTGACAAATGACGTCATTTGATGCCATCCTTATTTTCCCCTGCGCAGTCAAGAGACCAGAGACTGAGTGTGAGAGGCAGCACAGCCGGAAGATGATTCCTGGCACTTTCCGCCCCTCTTGTGACCAGGATGGGAACTTTCAACCGAAGCAGTGTTGGCCCAGTACAGGATTCTGCTGGTGCACCTATCCAAATGGGACTAAGATTGAGGGAACTGCAACTCGAGAACCCCTGCAGAGTTGTAAATGTAGGCTTCAGCTTTCTTCATCTGCTTATTCAGTATGGATGTGATTCCCAAGACCCTGCTTCACCCTTCAACCCTCAACCCAGTGACTGAATCCCCTCCCACAGCCCATGGACACCTTTTCCCATCCCAGACTCTTTCCACCCACTGAATCCCCTCCCATAGCCCACAGACACCTTTCCCTATCACAGACTCTTTCCACCCACTGAAACCCCTCCCTAAGCCCAGGACGTTCCCCACCAACTGAATCCTCTCCCTACCAGCTGAATCTTTCCCATAGCCCATGGACTCTCTTCCCCATCACCCAATTGACCCATCATATATCACCCTGCGGAACTCTATTTAAATTACCTTTGACCTCCAAATGTATTGGATTTTTTCAGCTTCATTTATTTAACACATGGACATCGAAACATTCAGTGAAATGCATTGTTTGCATCAACAACCAACACTACACATTTTTTCAGGCTGACCTGCATCTGCCACTTTTCAGTCCAGCTCTGCATTGTATCAATGTCCCGTATCAACACTGTCCACACCACCAACCTTCACTCATGGTGATGTTATCTGGATGGAAGGGCTTGAGTTATAAGAAGAGACCAGATACCCTGGACAGTATGAGCCCAAGGTGTGATCTTATAGAGACCTATAAACACAAGAGATTATGCAGATGCTGGAAATCCAGAATTATACATACACGGAATGTGGATTACAAATTACAGCAGGAGATAGAAAAGGCGTGTCAGAAAGACAATGTCATGATAATCATTGGGGATTTTAACATGAAAGTGGATTGGGAAAACCAGGTCAGAACTGGACCTTGAGAAAGAATTTATAGAATGTCTAAGGGATGGCTTTTTAGAACAGCTTGTTGTTGAGCCCACTAGGGGATCGGCTGTGCTGGATTGGGTGTTGTGCAATGACCCCGAGGTTATAAGAGAGCTTAAGGTTAAGGAACTCTTAGGGAACTCAACAGGTCAGGTAGTATCAGTACTGACGAAGGACCTCGATAAGAAACGTTGACACCTTATTCTTCTCCATAGATGCTGCCTGACCTGTTGAGTTCCTCCAGCACTTTGTGTGCGTTACTAGAGATTTAGAAAATCACTTGGGGCATAGATAGGGTCTGTGGTCTTTTCTCCAGGGTAGAGGATCTAAAACTAGAGGGCATTAGTTTAAGTTGGAGGAGAATAATTTAGAGGGGGATCTGAGGGGTAAATTTTTCCACACAGACGATGGTGGGTTAATGGAATTAGCTGCCAGAGGAAATGGTTCAGTTGGTTACAATTACAATGTGCAAAGGACATTTCAACAATTCCTGTTTGTATACTGAAACATAGTGTGAAATGCATTGAATGAGCAGGTAACGTGGCCACTGAGTGTATATAGAGTGGATGTGGAGAGGATGTTTTCAAAATTGAGGGAGTCTGGGATTAGAGGGCACAACCTCAGAATAGAGAGATCCATACAGAGTGGAGATGAGGAGGAATTCCTGTAGCCTGACGTGGGTGAATCTGTGGAATTCATTGCCATGGACAGCTGTGTTATTTGGGTATCTTTAAAGCAGAGGCTGATGGGTACTTGATTAGTCAGGATGTGAAAGGTCACGGGGAGAGGGCAGGAGAATGGGGTTCAGAGGGATAATAAATCAGCCATAATGTAGTGGCGAAGAAGACTCGATAGGCCAAATGGCCTAATTCTGCTCCTGTGTCTTATGATTTGTGTTAACAACCATCACAACCTAATGATGTGCTGGGGGCAGCCCACAAGTGTCAGCACAGATTCCAGCACCCACACAGCGAGTCCACAATGTTCAGCAGAACAACAGAGAACCCAACAAGCAACAAAACAAAACAGCAGAGAAACAAGCTCCGTGCCTCGCTCACTCCCACCCACTCACCACACATGGACAGTTCCCTCTGCCCTGACCTGAGGACTTCTCCGTCTGTCATCTCATAGCTCGAGTCATTCATTCTGGACCAGTTTTCTAAGTCACTGGATCCTTCAGTGTGTTCTTTCCTGTCTCTCAGCTTAAATTAGATTCTCTTTCCATCTTTAGGCTTCCTAAACCCAGGTGAGTCAAGCACTTTAGGCTTGGACACATGAGTAACATGGAGTGTCCTTTGATGTCCAGCACAGAAGTAGTTGCTTTGTCTGACTAAACTACCCAACCTCTCGCTTCCCTAATCCTCTAATTAAATTTGTCTGTCCTTCCTCAGCTAGATGTTTCTTGAGCTTAAAGTAGTAAACTCCCTGTCCTCACTGCTCTCTTGAGTGAGGATGGATTGTCAAAAGTCTCTTTAAGTATTTGGCAGACATCCACCAGCATAATGTTGCATGTGCCTGTGCTTGCTGTCTCTCACCAGCACTGCTACCCTCCGCTTCCAGATGTGACGTTGCAGGGAGAATCGGGTGGAAACTGTTGTTGATGAAACAAACACTCAGGACGGGAGCAGGGCAGTGGGACTCTTGCTCCTGTTTTGTGTGCTTGTGATATCCCGGCTGATCAAATTACTCTGCATTCCTGCCTGTGTCCAGTAACCTCTGAGCACCTTGTTTATTAAGAATCTGTCCAGCTCTGTATTGCAAATATTCAAAGATAAAGGAATTGTAGAATCAAATTCCTTGTGATAATTTCCAAACTGAAACGTGTCTTTCTCATCTCTTACAGTTTTTAATGCTTAAGGAAGCCACATCGTTGGACGGGGTCATCTAGACCAGCTTTACTCCCCAGACATACATTAATTGCATAGATCGATTTTTTATTAACATCAGATTTGATTGATAACTGTTGATATCTGACTTGTAGCCAGTAGATTCATTTCCTTACTTGCTTAAGATTCATCCACAAGAATTTTTTTCTCTTAGAAGTAGAAAAATCAGACTGGCTCGATCTTTGAAATTCCTACAACTTGATGGCATGAACATCAATTTCTCCAACTTCCATTGATTTCTCTCTTCTCCCCCTTCTGTTTTTTTTTTCCATTCCCCATTCTCAACCCTTCTCTTCTCCTCACCTGCCCTGTCCATCACCTCCCTCTGGTTCCCCTTTTCTTCCCTTTTTCACATGGTCCTCTCTCCTATCAGATCCCTTCTTCTTCAGCTCTTTACCCCTTCTATCTATTACCACCCAGCTTCTTCCCCCACCCACCCATCTCTTCTCCTCACCTCCGTTTGGTGGCCTCTCATGAGGGGCAGAGTGAATCATAGAGGAGCAGTTTAAGATTCTCTGCAAAACAACTGCATTAGTGTTAATTACTTTATTTACCATTTTGTTTGAAGTTAGAATTACCTATAATTAATTTGCTAAATAGTAATATTGCTTCTAGATCTCATTTAATATCTGGTAATCGCTAACTACTGCTTGGGGAGATTATTTTGCAATAAAGGAAATGGCTTTGATTTTGATTTTCTTTGGGTTGTGGAGACAGTTGAAATTGGTTGAGTAAGAATTGAACATCTGGCTTATCACAAAGGACTATTAAACTTGGCCTCATTTGTTAAATGTACTGGTTGTATGTGTGGGTATGTGTTTGTGTCTGCGTAAGGCAAAGTGCTGTGGCATTGAACAGGTCTACCTTGGACGGATGCATGCAGGTTCAAGATTGGGCAACCTGGCATTTCACCTCAAGTTCCAACAATCAGAGCTGATTATCTTCATGCATCGCCAGCCAAACTCAAAAATAAATCCCTAGTGTCATGGCTCTTTGGTGCAAGTGTCACCCAATCAGGAGTTAGGAGCGCTTTTTTTTCACCAATAGGTTCAAGAGTGAGCATGTTGTGTAATCAGTGTCGCAAGCACCAACCAATCAGAAGTTAGGTGGCTATTTTTTCCACCAATGAGCTCAAGGGCAAGCATGTTGTGTAATCAGTAGCTGGGGGGATGGGGGCAGGGCTCTGTGAAGAGTGCGATGATAAGACTGCAGCCGGCCAATGTTGACATCATCTTCAGGAGTGCTGTTGACTGTCAAAGATCAAGGTGGCTCTTTATATCAGGGAAGTCAATATGTTCCAAATGGCTAAATGGTGAAATAAAAACTGGACAAAATCTTTTTTGTTTTTGTTTTTTCAAATGAACAATGTCTGACAAAGAAAATCTCAGCTGCAGTTATATGGTGCCTTGTAGAGCAATCTACAGAAATAATTCCAACGTACAAATCACAAAACGAATTGAAAGGTCTGGACAGAGTGGACGTGGAAAGGATGTTTCCGATAGTGGAGGAGACTAGGGCCAGATGGCACAGCCTCAGAATAGAGGGACGTCCATTTAGAACAGAGATGAGGAAGAATCTCTTTAGCAAGGGGGTGGTGAATCTGTGGAACTCATTGCCACAGATGGCTATGGAGGCCAGGTCATTGAGTGTATTTAAAGAGGAAGTTGATAGGTTCTTGATTAGTCAGGGTGTCAAAAGTAATTGAGAAAAGGCAGGAGAATGGTGTTGAGAGGGATAATAAATCATCCTTGATGGAATGGGGGTGGTGACTTGATGGGCTGAATGGCCTAATTCTGCTCCCCTGGCTTATGTTGCTATGGTCTAATGAGTGGTAAATGGTTTCTTACTGCCACGTGTACTTAGGTAAAGTGAAAATATTTCATACCATGCACACAGATCAGTCCATCACGTCAGTACAAGGGAAAACAACAATGCAGAATAACGTGTTACAGTCACAGAGAAAGTGAGGCAGGCGATGAGATGTAAGGTTACGGCGAGGTGGACTGTGAGGCTAAGAGTCCATCTTAGAGGTCTGCTCGAGTCTGATAACACCAGAACAGAAGCTGTCATGTAGGAAATGCGGTATGTTCCAGAGTCCGATGCTATGGCAATTCACAAGCTCTAAAGCAGTAACATAGTGACATTGGGAGTCATTCAGTCACACAGCACAGAAACAGGCCCTTCAGCCCATCTCATCCATACTGAGCAAGATGCCTAGTTAAGGTAGTCCCATTTGCTCACGTTTGGCCCATATCCCTGTCAACCAGGGGTTCCCAATCTGGCAGCTACGGACCCCTTGCTTAATGGTATTGGTCCACGGCAAAGAAAAGGTTGGGACCCCTGCCTAAACCTTCTCTATCCAAGTGTCTGTTCAAATACAGGGGATTCCGGTTAATTGGAGCACATCATGACAAGTACATTTGGGTCCAATTAAACAGCTGCCCCAATATAAACTGCCATTTAACAGAGCAACCAATTATTTTTTTTGTGGTGACCCGATCAAATCAAGAGAGAAATAGGAGGCAACACTCAAATCCATGAGTAAGATTTTAAAAAGGAGTGTTGGTGAGATTTTGGCATTTTTCAGTGGCCTAATCAAATAGCAATTTATCACCAAGAGCAAATAAAAATCAGGCAGCAGCAAGTGGAGTGGCCATTGTTGGAGTGGACCACAGTTAGAGTGAGGAGGCTTTGGCTCATCAGGCTTCAGTGAGTAGAGACTTGCGTGATGTACAAGAAGAACATTTTTCTTCTTCATTCTTCATTCTTTAACTGTTAGTGCATAGTTAGAGCAGTGAGAATTGTTCCAAGAGCTGTGTTGTGTTCTTTGTGTGAGATGTGGGAATTCTGGGAGACCTCCAGCCTCCCGGATAACCACATCTGCACAAGCGCACCGAGCTGCAGTTCCTCTGAGAATGTGTTAGGGGACCGGAATGGCAGCTCGATGAACTTCGGCTCAGATGAGAAACTGAGCAGTTGATAGATAGGAGCTACAGAGAGTTGCAGGAGGCAGGTAGTTGGGTGACTGTCAGGAAAGGGAACAGAAATGGGCAGCCCATGCAGAGTGCCCCTGTTTGTAGTGAGACTGTCAGCAAGGATGGGAAGATGATGAGGCAGAATTGCAGTCAGTGGAATGAGATGCAGTGTAACGGAGACAAAGTTGAAAGGGCGACGGTATCAGGACTGAAGGTGTATGTGGGATATATACAGGCATCCAAACAGTAGGCAGGATGTAGGCTACAAATTACAATGTGAGATAGAAAATGCATGTCAAACGGACAATGTTATGATAGTCATGGGTGATTTCATTATGCAGGTTTTGAATGAATTGACTTTATTTCTTACATCCTTCACATACATGAGGAGTAAAAATCTTTATGTTACTTCACCATCTAAATGTGCAATGTGCAATCATAGTAATTTATAATAAATAGAACAGTCAATGTAATATAGAGTACACTCAAGTCAGAGTGCGTTCATCAGTCTGATGGCCTGGTGGAAGAAGCTGTCCCGGAGCCTGTTGCTCCTGGTTTTTATGCTGTGGTACCATTTCCCGGATGGTAGCAGCTGGAACAGTTTGTGGTTGGGGTGACTTGGGTCCCCAATGATCCTACGGGCCCTTTTCACACACCTGTCCTTGTAGATATCCTGAATCATGGGAAGTTCACAACTATAGATGCACTGGGCTGTCTGCACCACACTCTGCAGAGTCCTGCGATTGAGGGAAGTACAGTTCCCATACCAGGCAGTGATGCAGCCAGTCGGGATGCTCTCAATTGTGCCCCTGTAGAAAGCTCTTAGGATTTGGGTCCCATACCAAACTTCCTCAACCGTCTGAGGTGAAAGAGGTGCTGTTGAGCCTTTTCCACCACACAGCTGGTGTGCACAAATCACGTGAGGTCCTCAGTGATGTGGATGCTGAGGAACTTGAAGCTGTTTACCCTCTCAACCCCAGATCCATTGGGGAAATTGGGTAGATTGGGAAAATTAAGTTGGTGCTGATTTGGATCCCAAGAAAGAGAATTTGTAGAATTCCTATCAGATAGCTTTTAGAGCAGACTGTGGTTGAACCCTCTAGGGGATCAACTATTCTTGATTGGATGTTGTGTAAGGAACTGGATTTGATTAAGGAGCTCAGGGAGACAGTAATCATAATATGATAGACTTTACACTGCAACTTGAGAGGGAGAAGCTAAAGTCAAATGTATCAGCATTACAGCAGAGTAAAAGGATTTCCAGAGGCATGAGAGAGGAGCTGACCTTTTGGAAAGGGACACTAGAAGGGATGACAGCAGAGCAGCAATGGCTGGAGTTTCTAGGAGAAATTTGGAAGGCGCAGGATAGATACAGTCCAAAGGAGAGGAAGTATTCTACAGGGAGGATGGCACAACTGTGGCTCACAAGGGAAGCCAGAGCCAACATAGAAGCAAAAGAGAGGGAAGATAATACAGCAAAAATTAGTGGGAAGTTAGAAGTTTGGGAAGATTTTAAAAATGAACAGAAGGCAACTAAAAAAGCCATAAGGAGAGAAAGGATGAAATATGAAGGTAAGCTAGACAATAATATCAAAGAGGATACCAAAAGTTTTTTTCAGATGTATAAAGAGTGAAAGAGAGGTGAGAATGGATATCAGAATGCTGGAAAATGACTCTGTAGAAGTAGTAATGGGGACAAGGGAATGGGGGATGAACTAAATAAGAATGTTGCATCAGTCTTCACTGTGGAAGACACTAGCCGTATGCCAGAAATTTGAGGATGTCAGAGGGCAGAAATGAGTGCTATTATTCCTTCTTAAAGAGTGGAGTGACATTTGCAATTTTCCAGTCTTCCGGAAACCATTCCAGAATCTAGTGATTCTTGAAAGATCATTACTAATGCCTCCAAGATTTCTTCAGCTACCTTTTTCGGAACCTTGGGATGTTGTCCATCTGTGCCAGATGACTTGTCTACCTTCAGTCTTTTCAGCTTCCCAAGCTCTGTCTCCGTAGTAATAGCAACTGCACTCAGTCCTATCCCCTGACACCCTCGAATTTCTGGTATTATGCTAGTGTCTTCCACAGTGAATACTAACACAAATACTAATTCAGTTCCTCCACCATTACTACCCATTTTCCAACGGTCTGATATCTACTCATGCCTTTCTTTTACTCCTTATACATCTGAAAATCTTTTTGTATTTCACTTTATATTATTTGCTAGCTTCCCTTCATACTTCATCTCTTCTTTCTTTTTAATTTCCTTCTGTTGGTTTTTAAAAGCTTCCCAATCCTCTAACTTCCCACTACTTTGTGCTATTTTATACGCTCTCTCTTTTGCTTTGATTCTGTGTTGGATTTCCGCTGTCAGACATGGTTGTCTGATTCCCTCCCTTTGGAATCGAACACAGAACATAGAAATCTACAGCACATTAGAGGCCCTGCGGCCCACAACGTTGTGCTGACCATGTAACCTACTCTAGAGACTGCCTAGAATTACCCTACCACATAGCCCTCTATTTTTCAAAGCTTCTTCGTCTTTAGGATGTATCTATCCTGGAAGCACAAGAAAATCTGCAGATGCTGGAAATTCCAAAACAACATGCACAAGAAGCTGGAGGAACTCAGCAGGCCAGGCAGCATCCATGGAAAAGAGAACAGTCGATGTTTCGGGCCGAGACCCTTCATCAAGACTGAAAAGGAAGAGAAGTCAGATTAAGAAGTTGGGGGGGGGGGGGTGGAAGAAGTACAAGGTGCCGGTGATAAGTGAAAGTGGGGGGGGAGAGGGGTGAGGTGAAGAGCTGGGAAGTAGATTGGTGAAAGAGATAAAGGGCTGGTGGAGGGGGAGTCTGATAGGAGAGGGTAGAAGACCATGGAAGAAAGGGAAGGGGGAGGAGCACCAGAGGAAGGTGATGTGCAGGTAAGGAGACAAGGTGAAAGTGGGAAATGGGAATGGAGGAGGAGGGGAATCAGTGACCGGAAATTCAAGATATCAGTGTTCATGCCATCAGGTTGGAGGCTACCCAGATGGAATATAAGGTGTTGCTCCTCCAACCTGTGTGTGGCTTCATCATGGTGGTAGGGCAGGAACTGGATTGAGAAGTAGATTTGAAATGGGCAGCTATCGGAAGTTCCCGCATTTTCCAGTGGACAGAGTGTGGGTGCTCGGCAAAGCGGTCTCCCGATATGCGTTGGGTCTCACCAATATACAGGAGGCCACATTGGGAGCACCAGATACAGTAGATGACCCCTACAGACTCACAGTGGAAGTGTCGCCTCACTTGGAAGGACTGTTTGGAACTCTGAATGGTAGTGAGGGAGTAGAAGTAGGTGTAGGTGTGGCACCTGCTCTGCTTGCAAGGATAAGTACCAGGAGGGAGATCAATGGGGAGGGATGAGTGGACTCGGGAGTCACATGGGGAACAATCCCTGTGGAAGGCGGGAAGTAAGGGGGCCATAGAATGAAAGATGTGCTTGGGACAAATGTCCGTTGGAATTGTAAAGAAATGTAAGAGGTCCTGAAAGGAGAATATAGGGAGTTAGGAAGGGAGTTGAGAAGGACCACAAAGGTAGTAATCTCTGGATTACTGCCTGTGCCACGCGACAGTGAGAGTAGGAATGGAATGAGGTGGAGGATAAATGCGTGGCTGAGGGATTGGAGCAGGGGACAGGGATTCAAGTTTCTGGATCATTGGGACCTCTTTTGGGGCAGGTGTGACCTGTACAAAAAGGACAGGTTGCACTTGAATCCTAGGGGGACCAATATCCTGGGGGGGAGATTTGCTAAGGCTACTGGGGAGACTTTAAACTAGAATGATTGGTGGGTGAGAATCAAATTGAAGAGACTAGGGGACAGGAGGTTAGTTCACAAATAGAGAAAGCTTGTAGACAATGTGTGAGGGAGGCTAGGCAGGTGATAGAGAAGGGGAGCGCTCAGATTGAAGATGTAGGGGAGAAGGAAGAAAAAGATAATAAAGTTGATCGCATCGTTAGGGATAAACAGAGAGGTAGAGATGGAGAGTTTCTTAAATGCATCTATTTTAATGCTAGGAGCATTGTAAGAAAGGTGGATGAGCTTAGAGCATGGATAGATACCTGGAAATATGATGTTGTAGCTATTAGTGAAACATGGTTGCAGGAGGGGTGTGATTGGCAACTAAATATTCCTGGATTTCATTGCTTCAGGTGTGATAGAATCGGAGGGACAAGAGGGGGAAGTGTTGCATTGCTTGTCAGAGAAAATATTACAGTGGTGCTCTGGCAGGATAGATTAGAGGGCTCATCTAGGGAGGCTATTTGTGTGGAATTGAGGAATGGGAAAGGTGTAGTAACACTTATAGGGGTGTATTATAGACCACCTAATGGGGAGGGAGAATTGGAGGAGCAAATTTGTAAGGAGGTAGCAGATATTTGTAGTAAGCACAAGATTGTGATTGTGGGAGATTTTAATTTTACACACATAGACTGGGAAGCCCATTCTGTAAAAGGGCTGGATGGTTTGGAGTTTGTAAAATGTGTGCAGGATAGTTTTTTGCAGCAATACATAGAGGTACCAACTAGAGAAGGGGCAGTGTTGGATCTCCTGTTAGGGAATGAAATAGGTCAGGTGACGGAGGTATGTGTTGGGGAGCACTTTGGGTCCAGTGATCACAATGCCATTAGTTTCAATATAACTATGGAGAAGGATAGGACTGGACCCAGGGTTGAGAATTTTGATTGGAGAAAGGCTAACTTTGAGGAGATGCGAAAGGATTTAGAAGGAGTGGATTGGGACAATTTGTTTTATGGGAATAATGTAATAGAGAAATGGAGGTCATTTAAAGGTGAACTTTTGAGGGTACAGAATCTTTATGTTCCTGTTAGGTTGACAGGAAAGGTTAAAAGTTTGAGAGAGCCATGATTTTCAAGGGATATTGGAAACTTGGTTCGGAAAAAGAGGGAGATCTACAATAAATATAGGCAGCATGGAGTAAATGAGGTGCTTGAGGAATAAAAATAATGTAAAAAGAATCTTAAGAAAGAAATTAGAAAAGCTAAAAGAAGATACGAGGTTGCTTTGGCAAGTAAGGTGAAAATAAATCCAAAGGGTTTCTACAGTTATATTAATAGCAAAAGGATAGTGAGGGATAAAATTGGTCCCTTAGAGAATCAGAGTGGATAGCTATGTGTGGAGCCAAAAGAGGTGGGAGAGATTTTGAACAATTTCTTGTCTTCGGTATTCACTAAGGAGAAGGATATTGAATTGTGTAAGGTAAGGGAAACAAGTAGGGAAGTTATGGAAAATATGACAATTAAAGAGGAGGAAGTACTGGCACTTTTAAGGAATATAAAAGTGGATAAATCTCCGAGTCCTGACAGGATATTCCCTAGGACCTTGAGGGAAGATAGTGTAGAAATAGCAGGGGCTCTGACAGAAATATTTCAAATGTCATTAGAAACGGGGATGGTGCCGGAGGATTGGCGTATTGCTCATGTGATTCCATTGTTTAAAAAGGGTTCTCAGAGTAAAGCTAGCAATTATAGGCCTGTCAGTTTGACGTCAGTGGTGGGTAAATTAATGGAAAGTATTCTTAGAGATGGTATATATAATTATCTGGATAGACAGGGTCTGATTAGGAATAGTCAGCATGGATTTGTGCATGGAAGGTCATGTTTGATAAATCTTATTGAATTTTTTGAAGAGGTTACGAGGATAGTTGACGAGGGTAAAGCAGTGGATGTTGTCTATATGGACTTCAGTAAGGCCTTTGACAAGGTTCCACATGGAAGGTTAGTTAGGAAGGTTCAATCGTTAGGTATTAATATTGAAGTAGTAAAATGGATTCAACAGTGGCTGGGTGGGAGATGCCAGAGAGTAGTGGTGGATAACTGTTTGTCAGGTTGGAGGCCGGTGACTAGTGGTGTGCCTCAGGGATCTGTACTGGGTCCAATGTTGTTTGTCATATACATTAATGATCTGGATGATGGAGTGGTAAATTGGATTAGTAAGTATGCAGATGATACTAAGATAGGTGGTGTTGTGGATAATGAAGTAGGTTTTCAAAGCTTGCAGAGATTTAGGCCAGTTAGAAGAGTGGGCTGAATGATGGCAGATGGAGTTTAATGCTGATAAGTGTGAATGCTACATTCTGGTAGGAATAATCCAAATAGGACATACATGGTAAATGGTAGGGCATTGAAGAATGCAGTAGAACAGAGTGATCTAGGAATAATGGTGCATAGTTCCCTGAAGGTGGAATCTCATGTGGATAGGGTGGTGAAGAAAGCTTTTGGTATACTGGCCTTTATAAATCAGAGCATTGAGTATAGGAGTTGGGATGTAATGTTAAAATTTTACAAGGCATTGGTAAGGCCGAATTTGGAGTATTGTGTCCAGTTCTGGTCACCGAATTATAGGAAAGATATCAACAAAATAGCGAGAGTACAGAAGAGATTTACTAGAATGTTACCTGGGTTTCAGCACTTAAGTTACGGGGAAAGGTTGAACGAGTTAGGTCTTTATTCTTTGGAGCGTAGAAGGTTGGGGGGGACTTGATAGAGCTATTTAAAATTATGAGGGGGATAGATCGAGTTGACGTGGATAGGCTTTTTCAATTGAGAGTAGGGGAGATTCAAACAAGAGGACATGATTTGACAGTTAGAGGGCAAAAGGTTAAGGGTAACACGAGGGGGAATTTCTTTACTCAGAGAGTGGTAGCTATGTGGAATGAGCTTCCAGTAGAAGTGGTAGAGGGAGGTTCGGTATTGTCATTTAAAGTAAAATTGGATAGGTATATGGATAGGAAAGGAATGGAGGGTTACGGGCTGAGTGCGGGCCAGTGGGACTAGGTGAGTGTAAGCGTCGGCATGGACTAGAAGGGCCGAGATGGCCTGTTTCCGTGCTGTAATTGTTATATGGTTAAATGGAATTGGCAGAGGTTACATCGAATTATGGGCTGTATGCAGAGGCTGGTGGGGTGGTAGATGAGTACACGAGGGAGGCTATCCCTGGCGTGGCAGCAGAAGGGTAGGATGTGGGCAGCCGTGCGAGACAAGAAAGAGATGTGTGACTGGAAGTTACGAAGGGCAGCTACAGGTGAGGGCAGTGTTAGTGATGAAGGAAAGGAAGGAGAACATCTCAGTAGTTCTGGAATGAAAAGCCTCATCCTGGGAGCAGATACAGCGGAGATGGAAGAAATGTGAGAAGAGGATGGCAGGGTGGGAAGAATAGTCTAGGTAGCTGTGTGAATCTCTCCTGTTCGTTCAGAATTGTCCCCAGAAACTTCAGCCATTGCTGCTCTACTGCCATTACTACTAATGTTCCCTTCCAAAGAACTCTGGCCAGCTTTTTCTCACACCTCTGTAATTCTCTTTTCTCCACTGCAATGCTGATACATTGGACTTTATTTTCTCCTTCTCAAACTACAGGGTGAACTCTATCATGTTATGATCACTGTCTCCCAAGAGTTCCTTTACCTTAAGCTCCCTAATCAAATCTGGTTTATAACACAACACCCAATCTAGAATTGCCTTTTTCCCCAGACAAGCTGCTCTAAAAAGCTATCTTGTTGACATTCTATAAATTCACTCCTTGGGTTCCAGCACCAACCTGATTTTTCCAATCCACCTGCGTATTGAAATTCGCCAAGACTATCGTAACATTGCGCTTTTTACATGCCTGTTCTATTTCTTTTTGAAATTTACATCTCACATCTTGGCTATTGTTTGGGGTCTGTATATAACTCCCACAGGGTCTTTTTACCTCGCAGTTTCTTAACTCTACCCACAAGGATTCTACATCTTCTGATCCTATGTCACTTCTTTCCAAGGATTTGATTTCACCTTTTATCAACAGAGTCATCCCACTCCCTTTGCCTACCTGCCTGTTCTTTTGATACAATGTGTATCCTTGAATGTTAAGCTTCCAGCTATGATCTTTCAGCCTCGACTCAGTGATGCCCACAATGTCATAACAGTACAAGATCATCTACCTTATTCCGTATACTGCCTGCGTTCAAATTGATCTCCTTCAGTCCTGTATTCATCACCCTTTTGATTTTGCCCCCATGGAACACTTCACCTCAACCCACTGACCCAAATTTTGCCCGATGTCCTTCCTCACAGTTTCACTACACACTGCATCGACTTGTAGACCAACTGCCCCATCCTCAGCCCTACACTCTGGTTCCCACCCTTCTGCCAACTTAGTTTAAACCCACCCCAACATCTCTGGCAAACCTGCCCGCGAGGATATTGGTCCCCTGCGGGTTCAGGTGTAACCTGTCCTTTTCATACAGTTCATATCTTCCCCAGAAGAGATCCCCATGATCCAGAAATCTGAAATCCTGCTCCCTGCCCCACTTTCTCAGCCACTCATTCACCTGTACCATCATCCTATTCCTGTCCTGACTAGCACATGACAATGGGAGTAATCCAGAAAATACTACCATGGGGGTCCTGCTCTTCAGATGTTTCCATAACTCACTGCGCAGGACCTCTTCCCCCTTTCTACCCATGTCAATAGTGCTAATGTACAACACGGCCTCTGGCTGCTCACCCTCCCTCTTGAGAATCTTCTGCATCTGCTCTAAGGCATCCTGGACTCGAGCACCTGCAAGGCAACACATCATTCTGGCAGCAACACACACAAAATGCTGGTGGAACACAGCAGGCCAGGCAGCATCTATAGGGAGAAGCGCTGTCGACGTTTCGGGCCGAGACCCTTCGTCAGGACAGCTTCTCCCTATAGATGCTGCCTGACCTGCTGTGTTCCACCAGCATTTTGTGTGTGTTGTTGTTTGAATTTCCAGCATCTGCAGATTTCCTCATGTTTACATCATTCTGGCTTTACTTTCACGGCCACAGACTCCCTGTCCAAATACCCCTGACTATTGAGTGTCCTATCACTACAGCGTTGCCTGACTTTACCCTTCCTGGCAGACCCTCAGAGCTGGCCACAGTGCCACTGGTCTGGCAGCTGGTATTGTGCCCTAATCCCCTTGCCCCTGCAGTATCCAAAGGGGTACATTTGTTGCTAAGTGGAGAGGCCACAGGGGAAACCTACTGCCCATACCACCCATCTAAAAGCCTGCACTCTGGGTGTGACCACAGGAGATGGAGGTATCCACACCCCCTGGCTTATTTACTTCAAAGGTTTTGTTAATGCGTGGTTTTCTTTAAAGTAGTGCAGATCAAAGAGGGATATAATCGCACTTAGAATCGGAATCTGAATCGGGTTAATAATCACTGTCATACACTCTGTGGCCACTCTATTGGGTACCTTCTGTAAGCTCACGGTCTTCTGCTACAAGGTTCGATGTGTTGTGCATTCAGAGATACACATCACTGTTGCAATGAGTTACTGTCAGCTTGGAACAGTCTGGCCATTCTCCTCTGACCTCTCTCGTTAAGAAGGTGTTTTTGCCTAGAGAACTGCCACTCACAGGATTTTATCTTGTCTTTCACCCCATTCTCTGTAAATTCTAGGGACTGTTGTGCATGAAAATCCCAGGAGATCAGCGGTTTCTTTTTCATTTAAATCTTTTTATTAATTTTCAAACAGAACATAAAGGAATAACAACAAATACAGAGAGCTTGAGAGTACATAATTAATAAGGCCAAAATACAAATACAAACAGTTGATAACACGGATGTTATAACCTCCCAAACTCATACTGTATTTACAAAAACAAATAAAACCCAAAAAAACTAACTAACAGCCACTAACCTAACCGACATGGGCTATTGTATCATATCAGGTATACACAGTAGTGTCAATAACTCCCCACCTCTACCCAAATCACTAAAGGGGATAAGAAAAAGTTTCGGGAAAGGTCAGTTTAACTCATATGAAAATGTTGAATAAATGGTCTCCATGTTTCTTCAAATTTGACCGAAGGGTCAAAAATGACACTTCTGATTTTTTCTAAACTCAGACAAGATATAGTTTGGGAAAACCAGTGAAATGTAGTTGGGAGATTAATTTCTTTCCAGTTCAATAGAATGGATCTTCTAGCCATTAATATAACACATGCAATCATCCGCCTAGCTGAAGGGGATAAATAACTGTTATCCACCATTGGTAAGCCAAAAATTGCAGTAATAGGATGAGGTTGCAAATTAATACTCAAAACTGCTGAAATGATACCAAAAATATCTTTCCAGTATTTCTGCAAGCAAGGGCAAGACCAAATCATGTGGGTCAAGGAGGCTACTTCAGAGTGGCATCTATCACAGATTGGATTAATATGGGAATAAAATTGAGCAAGTTTGTCATTAGACATATGAGCCCTATGTACCACCTTGAATTGTATCAGTGCGTGTTTGGCACATATAGAAGAGGAGTTAACTAACTGTAAAATTTTCTCCCATTGCTCAGTAGGTAAGGGACATTGAAGTTCTTTTTCCTATTCATTCTTAATTTTATCTGATATCCCTGGCTGTATTTTCATGATCATATTATAAATGACAGCTATTAAACCCTTCTTATAGGGATTTAAACCTAAATTTTTTTCCATAATATCAATTGGGCATGAGTTTGGAAAAGACTGTAACATATTATTCAAAAAATTTCTAATTTGTAAATATCTAAAAAAAATGGGCTCTAGACAAATTATATTTATTAGACAGCTGTTCAAAAGACATAAAACAATTATCTAAAAATAAGTCATGAAAACATGTTATGCCCCTCATTTTCCATAACACAAAGGCTTGGTCCATAACAGAGGGCTGAAAAAGAAAGTTAGATATAATAGGGCTTGATAAAATGAACTTATTCAAACCAAAAAATTTACAGAATTGAAACCATATTCGTAATGTGTATTTAACTATGGGTTAGTCATTTGTTTATTCAGTTTAGAGAAGACAAAGGGGAGTGAAGACCCTAAGATAGAGACCAGTGAAAAACCTTCTACAGATTTACACTCCAGATTTACCCATTGTATTGCCACCAAGTCCTGTGTCCAAAATGTTAAATATCAGATATTGACTGCCCAATAATAAAGTCTTAGGTTTGGCAAAGCCAAACCACCTTCCTTCTTAGACTTCTGTAAATATTTTTTACTTAATCTAGGATTTTTATTCTGCCATACATACAAAGATATTTTAGGGTCAATAATATCAAAAAAGGATTTAGAAATAAAAATTGGTAATGTTTGAAATAAATATAAAAATTTAGGTAGAACTATCATCTTAATAACATTGATTCGACCAAATAATGACAAAGACAATGGGGACCATCTAGCAACGAGTTGCTTAATCTGGTCAATTAAAGGTAAAAAATTAACTTTGAATAAATCCTTATGTTTCTTGGTAATTTTAATACCCAAATAAGTAAAGTTATCTGTCACTACTTTAAATGGTAGATGTTTATAAATTGAAAGTTTCGTATTTAATGGGAATAATTCACTCTTATTGAGGTTCAGTGTATAGCTAGAAAAGCTACTAAACTGAGCAAGCAAAAATAAAACAGCAGGAATAGATCTCTCAGGGTCAGAGATATATAATAACAAATCATCAGCATATAATGATAGCTTTTATGTTCCTTCCCCACAGGTAATACCAAAAATGTTAGGTGAGTCACGAATAGCAATGGCTAAGTGTTCCAAAGCAATGTCAAATAGTAGAGGACTTAGAGGACAGCCTTGCCTCATGCCACGAAACAACTGAAAAAAGGAAGATCTTTGATTATTGGTAAGAACCGAAGCCAAAGGCATATAATATATTAATTTAATCCATGATATGAATGTCAGGCTAAGATTAAAATTCTGAAGCGTACTAAATAACTATGGCCATTCAACTCTGTCAAACACTTTTTCAGCGTCAAAAGAAATAACACATTCTGGAATTCTGGATGAAGGAGTATAAGCTATATTAATTAATTTTGTAATGTTAAAAGACAAATAACGATTTTTAATAAATGCAGTCTGATCCTCAGAAATGATTTGAGGTAGTATATTTTCCAATCTGGTGGCCAAAATTTTGGTAAAAATCTTGGAATTCACATTCAGCAAAGATATAGGCCAATATGATGCACATTCAATAGGGTCTTTGTCTTTTTTAAGAATTAGAGAAATGGAAGCTTCATAAAAAGATTGTGGTAATTTACCTACAGTTAATGCGTCCTTAAAAATTTTACATAACCAAAGAGAAAGTATAGAAGAAGAAGATTTTAAAAATTCCGCAATGTAACCATCCGGACCAGGGGCTTTACCTGAATTCATTGAAAAATAGCCTCTTTTATTTCAGCTTCCATAATGGGTGCATCTAATGATACACAATTCTCAGCTGATAACTTCAGAATATTCAGTTTCCTTAAAAATTCATTCATTATGGAAGAATCGTCAGAAAATTCTGATTGATATAAAGAGTTATAAAATTCTTGAAAGACTTTTTTTATCACTTTATAATCAACCGTCAGAGTACCATCTCGTTTACGGATCTTAATGATCTGATGTTTAACCGAAGCAGTTTTCAATTGATTAGCCAATAATTTACCAGATTTATCCCTATGTACATAGAAATGAGTCCTAGTTTTAATTAATTGATTTTCAAGCAAAGAGGATAATAGCAAACTGTGCTCCATTTGAAGTTCAACTCTCCTTTTATAAAACTCCCTACTAGGAGTCACAGAGTATGTCTTATCAATTTCTTTAATCTTATCAACCAACATAAGTTGAAACTTAGATTTCTAGTAGAATATTATGGGACACCTTTAAAGCATTTATCCATGGACAAATTATTTCATACTCTGCTGGAGTCAGAAAATGAATTAACACTGAAATACTTATGTTGGTTGATAAGATTAAAGAAATTGATAAGACATACTCTGTGACTCCTAGTAAGGAGCTTTATAAAAACATTGAAATCAAACTCACATCCACCATTTACATTGGCAGCTCATTCCACACTCTCACCACCCTCTGAGTGAAGAAGTTCACCCTCAGGATCCCCTTAAGCATTTCACCTTTCACCCTTAACCCTTGACTCTGATCTCAAGTTTCACCCAACTTCAATGCTTGCATTTACCCTATCTATACCCCTCATTATCAAATGTCCCCTCACTCTCCTACACTCCAGGGAATAAGGTCCCACATAGGAGATTGGTGGGTAAAATCAAAGCTCAGGGCATCGGGGGGAAGATATTGACATGGATAGAAAACTGGTTGGCAGATAGAAAGCAAAGGGTAGCGGTGAATGGGTGTTTCTCGGAATGGCAGGTGGTGACTAGTGGGGTGCCACAGGGCTCGGTATTGGGACCACAGCTGTTTACAATTTACATCAACGATTTAGATGAAGGCATTGAAAATAACATCAGCAAATTTGCTGATGATACTAAGCTGGGTGGCAGTGTGACATGTGATGAGGATGTTAAGAGAATTCAGGGTGACTTGGATAGGCTGGGTGAGTGGGCAGATACTTGGCAGATGATGTTTAATGTGAATAAGTGTGAGGTTATCCACTTTGGGAGTAAGAACAGGAAGGCAGATTATTATCTGAACGGTGTAGAGTTAGGTAAGGGAGAAATACAAAGAGATCTAGGAGTCCTTGTTCATCAGTCACTGAAGGTGAATGAGCAAGTGCAGCAGGCAGTGAAGAAGGCTAATGGAATGTTGGCCTTTATTACAAAGGGAATTGAGTACAAGAGCAAGGAAATCCTCTTGCATTTGTACAGGGCCCTGGTGAGACCACACCTGGAGTATTGTGTACAGTTTTGGTCTCCAGGATTAAGGAAGGACATCCTGGCTGTAGAGGAAGTGCAGCGTAGATTCACGAGGTTAATTCCTGGGATGTCTGGACTGTCTTACGCAGAGAGGTTAGAGAGACTGGGCTTGTACACGCTGGAATTAAGGAGATTGAGAGGGGATCTGATTGAAACATATAAGATTATTAAGGGATTAAACAAGATAGAGGCAGGAAATATGTTCCAGATGCTGGGAGAGTCCAGTACCAGAGGGCATGGTTTGAGAATAAGGGGTAGGTCATTTAGAACAGAGTTAAGGAAAAACTTCTTCTCCCAGAGAGTTGTGGGGGTCTGGAATGCACTGCCTCGGAAGGTAGTGGAGGCCAATTCTCTGGATGCTTTCAAGAAGGAGCTAGATAGGTATCTTATGGATAGGGGAATCAAGGGATATGGGGACAAGGCAGGAACCGGGTATTGATAGTAGATGATCAGCCATGATCTCAAAATGGCGGTGCAGGCTCAAAGGGCCGAATGGTCTACTTCTGCACCTATTGTCTATTGTCTATTGTCTAAAGTCCTAACCTATTCAACCTTTCCTTATAACTCAGGTCCTCAAGTCCTTGAAAAATGAAAAGATTACTCTGGTGTGATGGAACCCAGATGGAATTTGAAAGAATGTGGAGAAGATTTACACAGATATTGTCAGAATTTGAGGGTCTGAGTTACAAGGAGAGGTTGGAGAGCCTGGCCCTTTATTCCTTGGAGTGTTGTAGATTGAGAGGTGATCTTAGAGAAGTGCATAAAATCATAAGACCATAAAACATAGGAACAAAATTAGGACATTTGCATGACTGTTTGCTCCATCCACCCCTCTCAACCCCATTCTCCTGCCTTTTCCTCATAACTTTTGACATCCTGATGAATTAAGAACCTATCAACACCTGGTCCTGGACTCTCCCGTTATTAGAAACATCCTCTCCATGTCCACTCTATCGAGGCCATTCAATATGCGATAGGTTTCAATGAGAATCCCCCTCACACTTCTAAACTCCATAGAGTACATGGCCCAGAGCTATTAAATGTTAACCCTTTCACTCCTGGATCATTCTCGTAAACCTCCTCTGGATCATGAGCAGCATAAACAGGGCAAATGCACTCGGTCTTTTCCCCAGAGTTGGGAATGAGGAAGCAGAGGGTCCAGGTTTAAACTGAAAGGAGAAAGATTTAAGAGGAACTTGAGAGGCAAGTTATTTACATAGATTATGTAATCTCTGCTCTGTGGAATGAGCTGCCGGAGGAAGTGGTTGAGGCAGGTACAACAGTAAATTCTAAAAGAGAGCTGGACAGTTCGATGAATTTGAAGGGTTTAGAAGAGTAAGGGTCATTCGCTGACAGATAGGAATAGCGTAGATGGGGCATCTGGGTTGGCATGGGGCAGACTGACCAAAGGGCCTGTTTCCGTCCTGTATGACTCTGTGAGTTTATGAGGTACACAAGACCACATCCAGTTTCAGCAGGTCAGTAGAAGGAAGTGGATCAAGGAGACACAGGCTTAAACTGTTTGACAGAGGTACAGAGAACCTGTGGGGACAAAGCTGGTTACGAGGTGGAACTGTGTATCAGGAAGCAGACAAAACCAAAGGGGAACTGAGGAGGGTTTAGAAACAACAATTTTTATGTTACAGGGGGAATGGGAATAAGCATAGAACACGGAGCTGCATGGTCGTGTAGCCATTAGTGTGACAGTGTAAGGGGTTCAATTCTGCCGTTGTCTGTAAGCAGTTTGTACGTTTTCCCCGTGACCATGCAGGTTTCCTCCGGGTGCTCCAGTTTCCTCCCACAGTCCAAAGATGGATGGGTCAGTAGCTTAATTGGACATGTGGGTGGAATTGGGCAGCAGGGGCTCGTTGGTCAGGAAGGGCCTGTTACCGTGCTGAATCTCTAACACTTGGTAAAGTTCAGCAGAGAACGGCTCCTTCAGTCTACGATGTCGTGCCAAACTTCAAAACTACTTCAGGGTCAGTCTAACCTTTCCCTCCCACATAACCCTCTGTTTTCCTATCTAAGAGTCTCTTAAATATCCTGAGTATTTGCTTCTACCACCACTCCTGGCAATGTGTCGCACACATCCACCTGCCTCTGACATCCCCCTTATACTTTCCTCCAAACACCTTAAAATTATGCCCCCTTGTATAAGCCATTTCCACCCTAGGAAAGGTCTCTGGCTGTCTACTCGATCTATGCCTTTTATCATCTTGTACACCTCTATCGAGTCACCTCTCAACCTCCTTCACTACAAAGAGAAAAGCCCAAGCTCACTCAGCCTGTCCTCATAAAACATGCCCTCTAATCCAGGCAGCAAAATCTCCCCTGCGTCCTCTCAAAAACTTTCAGATCCTTCCTATAATGAGGTGACCAGAACTGAACACAATACTCCGGGTGTGGTCAAACCAGGGTTTTACAGAGCTGCGACATTACCTCACGGCTCTTGAACTCAGTCCCCTGACTATGAAGGCCAGCACGCCGCACCTTCCTTAATAACCCCATCACTTGTGTGTCAACTTTGAGGGAACTTTGGACATGAACCCTCAGATCCCTCTGTTCCTCCACACTGCTGAGAACCCTGTCGTTAACCCTGTATTCTGCCTCAAATACAACCTTCCAAAGTGAATCTGTAATAAGCTCTCCGGGCCTGTGCAAGGAGAATGTTTGGCTCCAGGGTTTCTTGAGCACCTTAATTGGTTAATTGATGTTTACCTAGTTTCGTTAATTGTTTAACCTTGCTCAGTTTATTTTGATAGGCTTGAGGATACAGGATCACCTGTACTATTTAAGTTCCTTAGCACTTATCATGGGGTCCTAGTTTTAAGTTTCGTCTCGCGGTGTTGCTGGGTCGAGTCATCGGTGTTCTGTTGCTATTCCTATGTATAAACTCTGTTTGCCATCTCTACGTGGGAAGGGAGACTATCATCCCTCTGCACTTGGCATCCTCATTGCCAGCGCACACCGTGACAGAATCACTTCACACTTTTCTGGGTTGAACTCCATCTGCCACTTCTCAGCTCAGCTTTGCATCTACTTGATCTTTGCCTCTTATCATCTTGTACACCCCTGTAAATCTCCTCTCATCCTCCTTCACTCCAAAGAGTAAAGCCTTGGCTCATGCAACCTATCCTCAGAAGATATACTGTCTAATCCAGGCAGCAACCTGGTAAATCTCCTCTACATTCGATAGCTTTCAATGAGATCCACAGGCAGCTGTGGAGACTAAGTCTTTATGTATATTTAAGGCAAAGGTTGATAGATTCTTGGTTGGTCAGGGCATGAAGGGATACGGGGAGAAGGCAGGAGCTTGGGGCTTAGAGGAAACATAGATCAGCCATGACAAAATAGCTGAGCCAAATGGGCGAAATGGCCTAATTCTGCTCCTAGACCTTAAGGTCATTTGGACAAATTAAATTTATCTTTTTCTTTTAATATTTAATTGTGACTTTGCTGCCAATACTTTGCCCTTGACATCCAGGGAGTCTTGAGTTTCCCGAACCAGCAATTCTTTGGAATCTCACTTCCTCCCACTCCTATCTGCATAATGTAACAAAAGGGCCAGGCAGGCAGGGTGAGACATTAGAGTGAATTTAAAAAAACCACAGAAATGCTGTGTAGGAAGTCCCCAACACACACTTCTTCTTTCATCTTAACTCACAACGAAGACCTGTCTGAATTTTTTTTGAGCTTTGACGTATTCAAAAGCTAAAACTGGACCGTAACTTCTGAACCGGAATCAGAATCATAGATCACTGAACATAGTCCAACCCGGTACAATCCCTTCAGCCCATGATGTCGTGCTGACCTTTTATGACCATTAGACCACAAGACAAAGGAGCAGAATTAGGCCATTCAGCCCATCAAATCTGCTTCGCCTTTCCATCATGGCTGATTAATTATCCCTCTTAACCCCAGTCTCCTGCCTTCTCCCCGTAACCTTTGACGCCTTACTAATCAAGAAGCAAGTTTCACCACTCTCTGTAGAAAATCTACCTTTGTCACCTCCCCTATACTTCCCTCTACTTCAGCTTAAAATTATGGCTCTTGGTGGGGTCATCCACGTAAAACAGGTCAAAGGGTAGAGGCCAGACTAAGAGCGGTCCACTCCTCCTCTAGGTTCAGGGCTAACAACCCTGACTGGTAAAACAAAACTGTCCTGGAAACAGCAACGAGGAGTCCTTCTACACCTGAGTGTGACGGTATTCCTGAGTCTTCATGTGGGACTGGCATGGTTGACAGGAACGAAAACCGAGAGGAAGCTACTGACATGATGAAGGAAGCCTTGTACACCACCAGAGATGGAGGCCGTTCATTTCTGCCTAAACATCAGTAGTGTAATGGGCAGTGAGTAAGTACGGACTGACAGGGTGGGGAAGAAGCTATCTTCTCTGGGAATGGAATATAAAAGTTGAGGTGTTATGATGAGCCTAAAACAGAACAGTACAGCACAGTACAGGCCTTTCGGCCCATGACATTGTGCCAACCCTGTAACCTACTCCAAGATTAATCTAACCCTTTGTCCCCACAGAGCCCTTCCATCATCCATGTGCCTATCTGAGAGTCTCTTAAATGCCCCTGATGTATCTGTCTCTACCACCACCTCTGGCAGCACGTTCCTCACACCCACCACTCTCTGTGTAAAAAAACTACCTCTGACATCCTCTTATACTTTCCTCCAATCACCTTAAAATTATGCCCCCTCATATTAACCATTTCCACCCCGGGAAAATGTCTCTGGCTGTCCACTCGATCTCTGCCTCTTATCATCTTGTACACATCTATCAAGTTGCCTCTCATCCTCTCTCACTCCAAAGAGAAAAGCCCAAGATCACTCAACCTATCCTGGGGCCAAGGACAGGAGGTAGCATGTCCTGAGGTTGTGTGTGTGTGTGTGTGTGTGTGTGTGTGTGTGTGTGTGTGTGTGTGTGTGTGTGTGTGTGTGTGTGTGTGTGTGTGTGTGTGTGTGTGTGTGTGTGTGTGTGTGTGTGTGAGTGTGTGTGTGTGTGTGTGTGTGTGTGTGAGTGTGTGTGTGTGAGTGTGTGTGTGTGTGTGTGTGTGTGTGTGTGTGTGTGTGTGTGAGAGAGAGGGTCTTGGGACCCACACCCCCACGTTTGTGAGCAATGGCTGCAGCTGATGTGCTCCTGGTCTGGATTCACTCCCCTGAGAGCGGAGCTGTCTCCGTGACTATAGATGCACTTTCTGAGTCTCTACGGTTCATGTTCCCTGTGTTATTTGTTTTCTTTTTTACTGTTTACACGATTTGTCCCTTCTTCATACACTGGGTGTTTGACAGTCTTTGTTGTGGGGCTTTACTTTAAAACAGTTCCACTGTGCTTCTTTGTTTTATGGTGGCCTGTAAGAAGAATCAAGGCTGTAAACGGTGATCCTTTGATAATAAATGACTTGTTTTGCTGTTTGTTCTGTTGCTTGTTGTGTTCGGTGATGTTCTGCCAAGCATTCTGGGCATGCTATGTGTGGTGACCCAGCACATTGTTAGGAGGTGTAAACAAGACATTTCACAATATGTTCTGATAAATTTGAATCTGAATCTGACATAATTTGCTGTTGGAACTCAATTGTCAGATGGCATCAGTGGAGGGAAATGGACAATCAATGTCTTAGAACAGCACCTTTTCATCTGGATTTGAGGGGCGATAGAAATGGTCTCATCTTGAAATGTCATCTGTCTATTTCCCCCACAGACACTGCCAGACCCACTGAGTTCCTCCAGCCATTGTTTAGCCAATATCTCACCATAACTAAATCCCTCCAATCCTAGTGAATCTCCTCTGCACTCTCTCCAGCACAGCCTCTGAGGCCCTCTGTTGGTTGGGGTTGACCATGGACGTTGCGTCCCAGCTGTCTAGATACACAAGCCTGGGCAGTGAGATATGGAGAGTGAGCTACGGTCCATACAGCAGGCTCCTCATCTCCACGCATCTGATGAATCCAAAGGAACGGCTGAGATCGATTCAGTTTGGCACCAGCAGCGTCGCAGGAGTTGTCAGTCAGCATTGAACTCAATGTAGGACTGTCTTAGGAACCCCAGCTCTGGATTTTCCCTTGGGGTTTATTCTGAAAGCCTCCCTCATGAGTGGGTATAGCCACAAAGCAGTGGAGGTTTTCTCCTCCTAGATAAGATAACAAGCACAGCTGATGAGCCCCGTCTGCCCGAAGTGACTGGTTTTGAAGAGCCAGTAACCCACCTTTGCCCCTTCTCCTGTCAGTAGGAACAGTTCAACCACGTTTAGTAGCTAAGCCACAGGTGAGGGCCAGGAGCTGGATTTGGCTGTCAGAGGCTATTGGAGTGGCACACCATTGGGAGCATTTAATAGGTAGTGGGAGCTTGTCCCCACTGTCTAACCTCAAATATGACAATCTTAAGGAACCAAAGCTCCCGAACACAACCACGTCCTTCCTATAATGTGGTGACCAGAACTGTACGTCACGTGTGGTCTAACAGGTGTTCTGCAAAGTTGCAACATTATACAACCTTCCATGCACGTTCATTGACCATAAGATACAGGAGCAGAATTAGGCCATTTGGCCCATCAAGTCTGGTCCACCAGTTCGTCATGGCTGATCCACTTTTCCCCTCAGCCCCAATCTCCTGGCCTCTCCTAATACCCCTTCATACCCTGACCAATCAAGAATCTATCAAGTCAAGTCAAGTCAAGTCACTTTTTATTCTCATTTTGACCATAACTGCTGGTACAGTACATAGTAAAAATGAGACAATGTTTTTCAGGACCATAGTGCTACATGAAACAATACAAAAACTACACCGAACTACGTGAAAACAATACAGAAAAAAAACTACACTAGACTACAGACCTACACAGGACTGCATAAAGTGCACAAAACAGTGCAGGCATTACAATAAATAATAAACAGGACAGTAGGGCAAGGTGTCAGTCCAGGCTCTGGGTATTGAGGAGTCTGATAGCTTGGGGGAAGAAACTGTTACATAGTCTGGTCGTGAGAGCCCGAATGCTTCAGAGCCTTTTCCCAGACGGCAGGAAGGAGAAGAGATTGTATGAGGGGTGCATGGGGTCCTTCATAATGCTGTTTGCTTTGCGGATGCAGCGTGTAGTGTAAATGTCCGTGATGGCAGGAAGAGAGACCTCGATGATCTTCTCAGTTGACCTCACTATCCACTGCAGGATCTTGCAATCCGAGATGGTGCTATTTCCGAACCAGGCAGTGATGCAGCTGCTCAGGATGCTCTCAATACAACCCCTGTAGAATGTGATGAGGATGGGGGGTGGGAGATGGACTTTCCTCAGCCTTCACAAAAAGTAGAGATGCTGCTGGGCTTTCTTTGCTATGGAGCTGGTGTTGAGGGACCAGGTGAGATTCTCCGTCAGGTGAACACCAAGAAATTTGGTGCTCTTAACGATCTCTACCGAGGAGCCGTCGATGTTCAGCGGGGAGTGGTCGCTCCGTGCCCTCCTGAAGTCAACAACCATCTCTTTCGTTCACATTCAGAGACAGGTTGTTGGCTCTGCACCAGTCCGTTAGCTACTGCACCTCCTCTCTGTAAGCTGACTCTTTGTTCTTGCTGATGAGACCCACCACAGTTGTGTCATCGACGAACTTGATGATATGGTTCGAGCTGTGTGTTGTAACACAGTCGTGGGTCAGCAGAGTGAACAGCAGTGGACTGAGCACATAGCCCTGCGGGGGCCCCCGTGCTCAATGTGATGGTGTTGGAGATGCTGCTCCTGATCAATCTCTTCCTTAAATATACATTAAAAATACAGACTGAGAGCCATCAAATGCTATTCATATGACACGCCATTCAATCCTGCAGTCATTTTCGTGAACTTTCTTTGAACCCTCTCCAGTTTCAGCAGATCTTTTCTAAAATAAGGGACCTAAAACTGCTCACAATCCTCCAAGTGAGGCCTCACCAGTGCGTTATAAACATAAAAGCACTGAACGGGAACAGGACAACCAGATGGTATGTTGCCTCCCAGATGCCAAGGTCAGGGATGTCTCAGATCGCATCCACAGAATTTTGGAGAGGGAGGGAGAGCAGTCAGATGTCTTGGTACATATTGGTACCAATGACATAGGAAGGAAAAAATAATGAGATCCTGAAGAGTGAGCGTAGAGAGCGAGGGAGAAAGCTGAGAAGCAGGACTTCCTGGGTAGTAATTTCTGGATCTAGCGCCTGTGCCACGCTCCAGTGAGGGTAGAAACGGGATGATTTGGCAGATTAATGCTTGACTGAGAAGCTGGTGCAGGAGACAGGGCTTCCAGATCTTAGGTTGTTGGGGTCACTTCAAGGGGAGGTATGATCTGTTCAAAAGTGACAGGTTGTGCCTGAACCCGAGGGGGACCAATATTCTCATGGGCAGGTTTGTTAGAGCTGTTGGGGAGGCAGGTGATAGGATATAATTGCAGCCAGCAGGGTGTGTTTCAGTGCATTAAGGATGCAGAATCAAAAAGGGTAGCAAATACAGTACTCAAAGTGTTATATCTCAGTGCATGGAGTATGAGAAATAAGGGGGATGATCTTGTTGCACTTTTACAGATTGTCAGATATGATGTTGTGGCCATCACTGAATTGTGGCTGAAGGATGGTTGTAGTTGGGAGCTGAATGTCCAAGGTTACACATTATATCGGAGGGATAGGTAGGTAGGCAGAGGGGGTGGCAGTGCTCAGCTGGTAAAGAATGGCATTAAATCAGTGGAAAGATGTGACATAGGATCAGAAGATGTTGAATCCTTGCGGGTTGAGTGAAGAAAATGCAAAATAAAAGGACCCTGATGGCAGTTATATACAGGCCTCTCAAAAGTGGTTGGGACGTGGACCACAGATTACAACAGGAAATAGAAAAGGCGAGTCAAAAGGGCAATGTTATGGTAGTCATGGGAGATTTTAACATGCAGGTTGATTGGGAAAATCAGGTTGGTAATTGATCTCAAGGGAGTGAGTTTGTTCAATGCCTATGAGATGGCTTTTTAGAGCAGTTTGTCATTGAGCCTACTAGGGGATCAGCTATACTGGATTGGGTGTTATGTAATGAACTGGGGGGTGATTAGGGAGCTTAAGGTAAAAGAACCCTTAGGAACCAGTGATCACAATATGATTGCGTTCAACTTGAAATTCGATAGGGAGAAAGTAAAGTCTGATGTAGCAGTATTTCAGTGGAGTAAAGGAAATTGCAGTGGAATGAGAGAGGAGTTGGCCAAAGTAAATTGGAAGGAGATGCTGGCAGGGATGACAGCAGAGCAACAATGGTGTGAGTTTCTGGGGAAAATGAGGAAGGTGCAGGATAGATGTATTCTGAAAACAAAGAAATACTCAAATGGCAAAATAGTACAACCATGACTGATAAGGGAAGTCAAAGCTATTGTAAAAGCAAAAGAAAGGACATACAACAAAGCAAAAATTAGTGGGAAGACAGAGGATTGGGAAGTTTTTAAAACTATACAGAGAGCAACAAGAAGAATTATTAGGAGGGAAAAGAGGAAATATAAAAGCAAGCTAGCAAAAATATCAAAGTGGATAGAAAATGCTTTTTCAAGTATGTAAAAAATAAAAGAGAGATGAGAGTGGATATAAGACCACTAGAAAATGAGGATGAAGAAATAACAACGGGGGACAAGGAGATGGCCGATGAACTAAATGAGTATTTTGCATCAGTCTTCACTGTGGAAGACACTACCAGCATGCCCGGTGTTGTAGTGTGTGAGGGAAGAGAAGTGAGAGCAGTTAATATTGCAAGGGAGAAGGGGCTCAAAAAGCTGAAAGATCCAAGGGTACACAAGTCACCTGGACTAGGTGAACTGCACTCAAGGTTCTGAAAGAGAAAGTGATGGCATTAGTAATGATCTTTAAAAAATCATTGGACCCTGTCATGGTGCCAGAGGACTGGAAAATTGCAAATGTCACTTCACTCTTTAAGAGAAGATGAAGGCAGCAGAAATGAAATTATAGACCAGTTAGCCTGACCTCAGTGGTTGGGAAGATGTTGGAGTCGGTTGTTAAGTATGAGATTATGGAGTACTTGGTGACACAGGACAAGATAGTACAAAGTCAACATGGTTTCCTTCAAGGAAAATCCTGCCTGATGAACCTGTTGGAATTCTTTGAGGAGATTACAAGTAGGATAGATAAAGGGGATGCAGTGGATGTTGTATATTTGGACTTTCAGAAGGCCTTTGGCAAGGTGCCACACATGAGGCTGCTTACCAAGATAAGAGCCCGTGGTATTACATGAAAGTTACTAACATGGTTAGAGCATTAGCTGATTGGTAGGAGGCAGCGAGTGGGAATAAAAAGATCCTTTTTGGGTTGGCTGCCAGTGACTAGTGGTGTTCCGCAGGGGTCAGTGTTGGGACTACTTATTTTTACACTGCATATAAATGATTTAGGTGATCGAATAGATGGCTTTTTTGCCAAGTTTGCAGATGATACGAAGATTGATGGAGGGGCAGGTAGTGTTGAGGAAACAGGTAGGATGCAGAATGACAGGCAGATTAGGAGAATGGGCAAGAAAGTGGCAAATGAAATACAATGTTGGAAAATGCATGGTCATGCACTTTGGTAGTAGAAATAAATGTACGGACTATTTTCTAAATGAGGAGAAAATCCAGGAATTTGAGATGCAGAGGGACTTGGGAGTCCTTGAGCAGAACACCCTGAAGATTAACTTACAAATTGAGTCGGTGGTGAGAAAGGCAAATGCCATGTTAGCATTCATTTCAAGAGGTCTAGAATACAAGAGCAGGGATGTGATGTTGAGGCTTTATAAGGCACTGGTGAGGCCTCACCTTGAGTATTGTGAACAGTTTTGGGCTCCTCATCTTAGAAAATATTTGCTGGCATTGGAGAAGGTCCAGAGGAGGTTCACAAGGATGATTCCAGGAATGAAAGGGTTATCATACGAGGAACGTTTGATGGCTCTGGGTCTGTACTTGCTGGAATTTAGAAGGATGAGGGGGGGATCTCATTGAAACTTTTCGAATGTTGAAAGGACTAGACAGAGTAGATGTGGAAAGGATGTTTCCCATGGTGGGAGAGTCTAGGACAAGAGGGCACAGCCTCAGGATAGAGGGACACCCTTTCAAAACAGAGATGTGGAGAAATTTCTTTAGCCAAGGGTGGTGAATATGTGGAATTTGTTCCCAAGTGCAGGTGTGGAGGCCAGGTCATTGGGTGTATTTAAGGCAGAGATTGACAAGTTCTTGATTGGACATGGCATCAAAGGCTATGGGGAGAAGGCCGGGAACTGAGGAAGAGATGGAGAAAAGGATCATACACAAAATGCTGGTGGAACACAGCAGGCCAGGCAGCACCTATAGGAAGAAGCACAGTCGACATTTCAGGCCGAGACCCTTTGTCAGGACTAACTGTATTAATTTCAGTTTGTCCTGACGAAGGATCTTGGCCCGAAACGTCGACTGTGCTTCTTCCTATAGACGCTGCCTGGCCTGCTGCGTTCCACCAGCATTTTGTGTGTGTTGCTTGAATTTCCAGCATCTGCAGATTTCCTCGTGTTTGCGAAAAAAGGATCAGCCATGATTCAATGGTGGAGCAAACTCGATGGGCCAGGTAGCCTAATTCAGCTCCTATGCCTTATGTCTTACTCCCATATAGGTATTTTTACCCCTGCAGTTTAACTCCACCCACGAAGATTCAACATTCCCTGACTCTATGTCACCTCCTTCTAAAGACGTAATTCCATCTCTTACCTACAGAGCCACACCACTGGTACTAAGTATATCCTTTGATGTTGAACCCCCAACTATGGCCTTCCTTCAGCCACGACTCAGTGATGCCCACAACGTCATACCAACCAATCTCTAATAGCGCCAACACACACAAAATGCTGGTGGAACACCGCAGGCCAGGCAGCATCTATAAGGAGAAGCACTGACGAAGGGTCTCGGCCCGAAACATCGACAGCGCTTCTCCCTATAGATGCTGCCTGGCCTGCTGTGTTCCACCAGCATTTTGTGTGTGTTGCTTGAATTTCCAGCATCTGCGGATTTCCTCGTGTTTGCTCTAATTGCGCCATGAGTTCATCCATCTTATTCCGAATGCTACGCGCAAGCGCAATTGATTACAGCTCTTTCAGTCCTGTATACTTCACCCTTATGAATTTTGTCTCTGTGGTACAATTTAACTCTTTGCTCTGTCTGCAGTTGTACCCAATCATTGGCTTGTCCTTCCTTACATTCACATTCCATATTACGTCATCTACTTGTAAACCTGCTGGTTCATCAGCAGCTCTGTCCTACTGGGTCCCATCCCCCTCCTGTATTGGTTTAAACCACTCCCTAGAGCTCTAGCAAACCTACCCAGAAAAATATTGATCCCCCCGCCCACCTCCCGGATTCAGGTGCAACCCGTCCTTTTGTACAGGTCTCACCTGCCCCAGAAGAGATCAGAAATCTGAATCTGTGCCCCCAGTCTTTAGCCACACATTTAGAACTGCTCATTCTATTCCTATCCTTATTGTCGTTTGGCACAGGCGGCAATCCTGAGGTTACTACCCTTGAGGTCCTGCTTCTCAGCTTCCTTCCTAACTCCCTGTGTTATTTTCTCGGGACATCCTCCCTTTTTCTACCTCTGTCGTTGGTACATATACACTTTGACAATGAACTTTCTTTGAGCTTTGAAGTTTTGTGAAGGATGATTTTGGTCACCTGAGCCATTGCTGAATCACTCAGGTAGAGATTACCTGGATATTGCAATATTTCAGTTTACTGGAGCTTGTTTCCGAGAGGTTAGATTGCACCCACTGGTAATACTTGGCACGAGGAGCTGGGACACGATGGAAATGAGCACACTTACTGCCGCAGGACTAAGCATTCTGTACATTAAATAAGACAGCCCCACCCAGTGTGTGGCTTCCGCAGTGACCGAGCCCACTGTGTGAGCTGTTACCAGCACAGTTAGGATGGCACATTCCAAATAAGCTTGTATCCAATAGTAGGCGTGGGAGTGGAATGGGAGAGGGGTCACTGTGCATATCAAGAATCAGAATCAGAATCAGGTTTATTATTACCAGGATGCTGCCTGGATTAGAGAGGGTGCAGAGGAGATTCACCTGGATACTGCCTGGATTAGAGAGGATGCAGAGGAGATTTACCAGGATGCTGCCTGGATCAGAGAGGGTGCAGAGGAGATTCACCAGGATGCTGCCTGGATTAGAGAGGGTGCAGAGGAGATTTACCAGGATGCTGCCTGGATCAGAGAGGGTGCAGAGGAGATTCACCAGGATGCTGCCTGGATTAGAGAGGGTGCAGAGGAGATTCACCAGGATGCTGCCTGGATTAGTGAGGGTGCAGAGGAGATTCACCAGGATGCTGCCTGGATTAGAGAGGGTGCAGAGCAGATTTACATGGATTCTACCTGGATTAGAGAGGGTGCAGAGGAGATTTACATGGATGCTGCCTGGATTAGACAGCCCATGCTATGAGGATAGGTTGAGCGAGTTAGGTCTTTTGTCTTTGGAGTGAAGGAGGATGAGAGGTGACTTGATAGAGGTGTACAAGATGATAAGAGGCAGAGATTGAGTGGACAGCCAGAGACTTTTCTCCAGCGTGGAAATGACTAATACAAATGGGTATAATTTTAAGGTGATTGTTGGAAAGTATAGGGGAATGTCAGAAGTAAATACTTTACACAGAGAGTGGTGGGTGTGTGGAGGACACTGCCAGGGGTGGTGGTAGAGGCAGATACATGCTATGGATGCGAGAGAAATGGAGGCTATGTGGGATGGAAGGGTTTGATCAATTTTGGAGAAAGTTACCAATTTGGCATAACATCGTGGGCTAAGCAGCCTGTTGTGTGCTGTCCTGTTCTACGTTCCAGTTTCATGTAACACCTCAACTTTTATATTCTATGCCAAGAGAAGATAGCTTCTTCCCCACCCTGTCAGCCTGTACTTACTCACTGCCCATTCCACCGCTGGTGTTTAGGGCAGCAATGAAGGTCCTCCGTCTCTGGCGGTGTTCAGGGCTTCCTTCATCACGTCTGTAGCTTCCTCTTGGTCTCCACTACTGTTCCTGGGTGGAGACTCAGGAATACCGTCATTCATCCTCAGATGTAGAAGGATTCTGCATTGCTGTTTCCAACAGTTTTGTTGTACCAGATGGGACTGTTACCCTGAACTGTACCCCAGAACCTTAATCTGGCCTCTACCCTTTGTCCTGTTTGTCATGGGTGACCCTACCAAGAGGCAAAGCATGAAGCCCTGATTCCAGCCAGCATAGCTCTCTGGGTCATTGAGGCACACAAACCTCCAAACCATGTCAAGGCTGTGAGAGTATCAATCTGGACAATCAAATTAACTCTACGTGGGTAACCTCATACGAGGAACCTGGATAAGATGGACGTAAGCACTTGTGCTAGCATGGTACAAACCCTCTGGCCCACAGGTTCTCATTTGTCACCTTCTGTTTGTGATGAAAACAGATGTTTCCTCTCTGATTGAAACGAGACGAACCCTTCGTCACTGTTAATTTCTCTTTATGTTGTGGAAGTGTGTTTCTGCAGTGATTTCACATCTCCTTTCCTCACTGCGGCCTCCAGTTTCCACGCACTGATATCAAGAACTGGGAAGAAGGAGCTGGCAGCAGTGTAGAGACCATTCAGTTCCTCTGAACCATGCCACCGTTTTATCTCCACCTTATAGGTGTCCAGGACAACGAACCAGGCATGAAAAATCATTGAGGACACTAGTCAGCCTGCAAACTGCCTTTTCCAAAAGCTCCCTTCAGGAAAGCACAGTAGGGTTATTAAACAAGAACCTCACACCATCTTCGAAGTTCATGTCCCAGCCAGTTAATCTGATCAAGCATTCTCGAGGACCCCTCCATCACTGCAAGATGCCCATTTACACACAGAACATAAAACATTACAGCACAGTACAGTACAGTACAGGCCCTTTGGCCTATGATGTACCGACATTTTAACCTACTCCAAAGTCAATTCAAGGCTTCCTTCCCACATAAACCTCCATTTTTCTATTGTCCATGTGCCTATCTAAGAGTTTCTTAAATGCCCCCAATGCATCTGCCTTGACCACCACCCCTGGCAGAGCGTTCCACCCACCCACCACTGTCTGTGCAAATAAAATCTGCCTCTGACCTCTCCAGTCAGCTTCAAATTATGCCCCCTCATTTCTGTCCTGGGAAAATGTCTTTGGCTGTCCACTCAATCTATGCCTCCTATGATCTTTACACCTCTATCAAGTTACCGCTCATGGTCCTTTGCTCGAAAGAGAAAAGCACAGCTGTCCACTCTCTGAAAGTTGCTTGTCTAATGTGACAATAATAACTCAATTCCAGCTCCAGTTCAGCACACACAAAGAGCTGCAGAAACTCAGCAGCTCAAGCAGCATCTATGCAGAATCTTTGTCTTTGCAAATCCAGCTTTCTATAATCTCACCACAGTTACAAAGATGACCACGTCTATTGGACCAGAACTACCTTGCTTTGCTGCTTACATTGTCAAAAGAACAGATTTTTAATACAAGATGGCCTTTCCATGTTGACTATAAATATCCCCCAGCTGCTTTGAAACCACTTCCTCATTATTAGATTCTAGCAACTTTGCAAGAAAAGGGTCTGCAGTTCCTCAATTTCTTTCTTAGTTTGTGGGTTTACATTTGCTGCTTTCTACCCTGTAAGATCCAACCCAGAACTTTGGAATTTTGAGAGAAGTTGGCCCAAAGTCAGATTTCACTATGAGTGGTAGGGCACTGGAGACTTTAATGGAACAGAGCGGCTTTGGAGAACGAGTGGGTAACTTGTTGGTAGTGTCACAGGGAAATAGGATGCTGAAAGAGGAAGAATCAGGACCCAAGTCAGACTTACTATCACAGACATGTTTGTGAATGTTGTTGTTTTGTGGGAGCAGGACAGTGCAAGACATAAAAATAACTATTACTTACAATAATCAGAAAAGTAAGTTGTGCAAAAAGATAGCAGGGTAACGTTCAGGAGTTCATGGACCATTCAGAAAGGTTGTGTTTTCAGCTTCCTCTAACTCCTCCCTGATGGTAGTTATGAGAAGAGGGTCTGTTCATAAGTCCATAAGACACAGGTACAGAATTAGGCCATTCGGCCCATTGAGTCTGCTCTGCCATTCCTTCACGGCTGATTTATTACCCCTCCCAACACCATTCTCTTGCCCTCTCCCTATAAAGCGGAGGTTGATAGGTTCTTGATTAATGGTTCTTGATGTCCCTTGACATTCTTACTTATTAGGAAATTATCAATCTCAGCTTTAAACACCCAGTGGCTTGGCCTTCACAACTGCATGTGGCAATGAATTCCACAGATTTGCCACTCACTGGCTAAAGAAATTCCTCCTCATCTCTGATTTATCAGCATCTTGTTCTTTCTTTGGTGACATTTTTTGCGATCTCCAGACTTCCCACTTCATTTGGCCTTTTCTCGACTCAATAATTTCTCTCATTATCCACAGCTGGCTGGGTTTTTATGCCTTAACAGAATGTTAGAGGCATGGTTGAGTTTATTGTCATATACACAAGTCCATCCAAGGGAAAGCTACTGGCATGATGAAGGAAGTCCTGAACAGTGCCAGAGAGGGAAGGCGCTCTGTGCTGCCTTAAACTCCAAGAGCATATCGAGCAATAAGTACAAGTCCATGTTGAAAGCTTAAAGTAAAGTAACAAGAACGTTATACATGTTACCATGGACTACCATGAGGTTCATGTGCATGCATTCACAGGAAGTTCCCGTTAATTGGGACACACTGGGACCAGTGGGTTAGTTGTCGTTGTGAATTAGACTAGGGTTAAGTCAGTGGGCTGCTGGGTGGTGCAGCTCGTTGGGCTGGAAGGAACAGTTCCACATCGTATCTCTAAATAAATAAATTAATTAAAATGCATGAAATGTGACTTAGTTTTACATGGACTGAGGGAGGTGGACTCTTGATAAAGAGTAACCAGGTTAACACACACAAAATGCAGGAGGGGACATCTATGGAAACGAATAAAGAGTCGACGTTTCAGGCCGAGACCCTTCCTCAGGAACGGTTAGAAGTCAGAGTAAGCAGGTTGGGGAGGGGAGGAGGAAGTGCGAGGTGGGAGGTGATGGGTGAAACTGGGAGGGGGAGGGGTGAGGTAAGGAGTTGGGAAGTTGATCGGAGATCTGATAGGAAAGGATGGAAGGGAAGGGGGAGGAACTCCATAGGGAGGTGATGGACCGGTAAGGAGATAAAGTGAGAGAGGGAAACAGGAATGGGGAAAGGAGAAGTGGGGGGGGGGTGAACCAATGTTCACACCATCATTTGGAGGTGACCCAGAGAGAAAGTAAGATGTTGCTGCTCCATCCTGATTGTGGCCTCATCGTGATCGTAGAGGAGGCCATGGACAGATGTGTCGGAATGGGAACGGGAAGTAGAATTGAAAAGGGTGGCTACCGGGAGATCCCGCTTTTTCTGGCAGGATAGGTGCTCAGTGAATGGGTCTCCCTAAGGCCACGCCCGCAGCACCGGACACACTAAGTAACCCCAACAGACTCACAGGGTTCGGGAACTATGAGGCCGGTGGCAGTGGATGGAAGATCCCCAGAGACAATAAGGTGGGTGACGGTGTGGGAGACAATGGGCTGGTGCTCCTTAGTGGGGTCCTGTTTGAGGGGTGGGCAAGAGGAGGTGTCTGAGAGTTGGCACTGGGCCTCAGCGAGGTAGAGGTTAGTCTGCCAGACTCCTACAGCACCCCCTTACCTGCGGATTTGATGGTGACGTTGAGATTCGTGTGGAGGGAGTGGAGAGCCAAGCCTTTGGAAGGAGTGAGGTTGGAATTGGAGAGGAGTGGTGGAGTAGAGATGGTTGATACCTTATCGACAGTTAGCAATGAAAGATCCAGAGCAGGTAGAAGACCAGAGGAGGGTGCCTATGAAGAGGAGGAGGGTTAAAGATGAGTGAAGGGGTCATTGGTGCAGGGTGGAAGGTCCTTGCCAACGAAATTGGCATGGAGACAGAGCTTGGAGTCACGGGCACAGAACTCACTGAGGTGTGGGATGCAACGGGACGAAGGTGTGACCCTTACTGAGGACAGAACATTCTGCCTCTGAGAGGGGAATTATGAAGACCTGGTATGGATGAGAACTGGGATCAGGGTGGGTGGGGGAAGAGGGTTGAGGAAAGGGGAGGGTTGGGTTTTCAGGGAAGGTGGGGTGAGAGGAAGGTGGAGTCTCTGAGGACCCAAGAGCTGATGGTGGGACTTGAGAGAGACGGGATTGCAGACTGGTGGTGTGGGAAAGGACGATGGAGTTCCGGCAGTCTCGGCCTGGAGGTCTGTCCAGGCTGGAGTCAGAGTTGGAGGTTGTGCAGTAGGTACTTTGAAGGTGTCTGGGGTTGTTGGATAGCGATGGAGTCCAGGTTCTGAATCTGCTTGTTGGCATTGTTAGTGTCTGTGGTGAACTACATATACCTGTCTGGACACAACCCCCCCCACCCCCCACCCTCCCGGCTGACTGCTCCTGTGGCTCCTCCCACAGACCCCCTGCTGGCCCCTCCCACAGACCCCCGCTGACTGCTCCTGTGGCTCCTCCCACAGACCCCCTGCTGACTGCTCCTGTGGCTCCTCCCACAGACCCCCGCTGACTGCTCCTGTGGCTCCTCCCACTGACCCCTGCTGACTGCTCCTGTGGCTCCTCCCACTGACCCCCTGCTGACTGCTCCTGTGGCTCCTCCCACAGACCCCTGCTGACTGCTCCTGTGGCTCCTCCCACAGACCCCTGCTGACTGCTCCTGTGGCTCCTCCCACAGACCCCTGCTGACTGCTCCTGTGGCTCCTCCCACAGACCCCTGCTGACTGCTCCTGTGGCTCCTCCCACAGACCCCCTGCTGACTGCTCCTGTGGCTCCTCCCACAGACCCTGACTGTTCCTGTGGCTCCTCCCACAGACCCCTGCTGACTGCTCCTGTGGCTCCTCCCACAGACCCCTGCTGACAGCTCCTGTGGCTCCTCCCACAGACCCCTGCTGACAGCTCCTGTGGCTCCTCCCACAGACCCCTGCTGACAGCTCCTGTGGCTCCTCCCACAGACCCCTGCTGACAGCTCCTGTGGCTCCTCCCACAGACCCCCCGCTGACTGCTCCTGTGGCTCCTCCCACAGACCCCCCGCTGACTGCTCCTGTGGCTCCTCCCACAGACCCCCCACTGACTGCTCCTGTGGCTCCTCCCACAGACCCCCTGCTGACTGCTCCTGTGGCTCCTCCCACAGACCCCTGTATAAAGGCGATTGGAGGCACTGCTCCCCCCTCAGTCTCCAGGATGTTGTGTGGTGGTCTCTTGCTGCTAATAAAAGCCTATCTCTCGCCTCATGTCTCCAAGGGTTATTGATGGTGCATCAGTGTCACCAGTATGAAGGTATCCAGAGACGGTGGAGCTGGGGATGGATTTGGAGAAATTCGTAATGTGGGGGCATCTGCTGGCATCGAGGTTGGCAGCAGGGATCGTGGTCCAGGGACATCCTCGGGCTGCTGGCCTTGCAGACAGCGGGTTCCGCAGACTGCAGACGGCGATCTTCCGATCCTTGCTGGACGTGAGAAGGTGAAGGACTGAGGATTGAAAGTGTGGATCCGATGGAGAATAAAGAATCTGATAGGTCCATTGCAGGCGTTGTGTAACCAGGGTAGTCAGCTCTACACAACACACACAAAATACTGGAGGAACTCAGCAGGTCAGGCTGTACCTATGGAGGGGAATAAACAGTCGACGTTTCAGGCCGAGACCCTTCATCAGGACTGGAAAGGAAGCCAGAATAAGAGGACTCTTATGTTTATAGTCAGCTCTAGCCAAGTGAGCCACTCTTGCCACCTTGTGTCTGAACATTGTTAGAGCAACTGACTGTTCAACCCTGTCAGAATCAGAACCAGGTTTATTTGCACTTTTATATGATGTGAAATTGTCATTTTGCAGCAGTAGTGCACTGCAAAGTTACAAAATTACTCATCATTAGGTGTCATGTGGGTGACCATGGCCATGTGACCATGACTGTTCTTGGCAAATGGCTTGCCATTGCCTTCTCCTGGACAGTGTCTTTACAAGACAGATGACCCCAGCCATTATCAATACTCTTCAGAGATTGTCTGCCTGGCCTCAGTGGTCGCACAACCAGGAATTGTGATCTGCACCGGCTGCTCGTACGACCATCCACCTCCTGCTCCCATGGCTTCACGTGACCCTGACCAGCGGGGTGGGGAGGTTGCTAAGCAGGTCTTGCACCTTGCCCAAAAGTGACCCGCAGGGTAGCGGAGGGGAGGAGCATCTTACGCCTCCTTTGGTAGAGACGTAACTCCACCCTGCCTCCCATAAAATTACTGTTATGAAGCCAAATAGTGCAATAAAAAAGGAATAAGTAGTGAGGAGGTGTTCATGTGTTCATTGTCCTTTCAGAAATCTGATGGCAGAGGGGAAGGAGCTGCTCCTGAATCACTGAGTGCGTTTTCAGGCTCCTGTACCTCCTCCCTGATGGTAGCAATGAGATGAGAGTGTGGCCTGGGTACGTGTCCTTTTTGAAGATGTCCTCAGTGGAGAAGCTGGCTGAATTTACAACTTTCTGCTGCTTATTCTGATCTTGTGCAGTGGCCCCTCCAGACCAGACAGTGAAAGAAATAGTTTTTAGCATTCATCTGTGGAAATTTACTGCAGTCTTTGGTGACATACCAAATCTCCTCAGACTCCTAAAAGCTTCTTCCCACAGGCCTTGACACTACTGAACTCTCAAAATCCTAAAAACCCAGGTCCCGTCTCACCTGTAGCAATATACTGCTTACTTTCTAACTTGTATTATAAACGCACCCTATTATTTGTTAATTTATTTGTGGTAATATTACTTTATGTGTTGTGTGTGTGGGTTATATGCACAGTGTTGTGCCCCCTGGTCCGGAGGAACATTGTTTTGTTTGGTGGTACACGTGTACAGTTGTGTGTGAGTTACATGTACTGTGTTGTGCACCCTGGTCCGGAGGAACGTTGTTTCGTTCAGTGGTATACATGTGTAGAGTTGTGTGTGGGTTATATGTACAGTGTTGTGCCCCCTGGTCCGGATGAGTGCAAGGTTATTTCTGTGACATCACTTAGCCCTATCTGGCCCACGGATTCACGAGAAGACCCTTTGGTGGATCTGGGTTAGGATGGGGTGGGAGGTCAGGTGGACAGGCTGGCATTGAACTTAGCTCATAGAGATGAATCAAGGGAATTTCTTGATGGTTTTGGGAGGGATTTTTATTAAAATTCAATGGGAGTGTGTTGAATATTTTACATAAAGTTCACATCCTCCCCACTCCCCATGTATTAAAGATTAGCTTTATTTGTCAAATGTACTTTGAGGCATACAGTGAAATGTGGTGCGGTTAGACCACATTTGCAGAATTGTGTTTGGTTCTGATCGCCTCATTACAGGAAGGATGTGGAAGCTTTAGAGAGAGTGCAGAGGAGATTCACCAGGATGCTGCCTGGATTAGAGAGGGTGCAGAGGAGATTCACCAGGATGCTGCCTGGATTAGAGAGGGTGCAGAGGAGATTTACCAGGATGCTGCCTGGATTAGAGAGGGTGCAGAGGAGATTCACCAGGATGCTGCCTGGATTAGAGAGGGTGCAGAGGAGATTCACCAGGATGCTGCCTGGATTAGAGAGGGTGCAGAGGAGATTTACCAGGATGCTGCCTGGATCAGAGAGGGTGCAGGCGATTTACCAGGATGCTGCCTGGATTAGAGAGGGTGCAGGCGATTTACCAGGATGCTGCCTGGATTAGAGAGGGTGCAGAGGAGATTTACCAGGATGCTGCCTGGATTAGAGAGAGTGCAGAGGAGATTGACCAGGATGCTGCCTGGATTAGAGAGGGTGCAGAGGAGATTCACCAGGATGCTGCCTGGATTAGAGAGGGTGCAGAGGAGATTTACCAGGATGCTGCCTGGATTAGAGAGATTGCAGAGGAGATTCACCAGGATGCTGCCTGGATCAGAGAGGGTGCAGAGGGGATTGACCAGGATGCTGCCTGGATTAGAGAGAGTGCAGAAGAGATTGACCAGGATGCTGCCTGGATCAGAGAGGGTGCAGAGGGGATTGACCAGGATGCTGCCTGGATTAGAGAGAGTGCAGAGGAGATTCACCAGGATGCTGCCTGGATTAGAGAGGGTGCAGAGGAGATTGACCAGGATGCTGCCTGGATTAGAGAGGGTGCAGAGGAGATTCACCAGGATGCTGCCTGGATCAGAGAGGGTGCAGAGGGGATTGACCAGGATGCTGCCTGGATTAGAGAGAGTGCAGAGGAGATTGACCAGGATGCTGCCTGGATTAGAGAGGGTGCAGAGGAGATTGACCAGGATGCTGCCTGGATCAGAGAGGGTGCAGAGGGGATTGACCAGGATGCTGCCTGGATTAGAGAGAGTGCAGAGGAGATTCACCAGGATGCTGCCTGGATTAGAGAAGGTGCAGAGGAGATTCACCAGGATGCTGCCTGGATTAGAGAGGGTGCAGAGGAGATTTACCAGGATGCTGCCTGGATTAGAGAGGGTGCAGAGGAGATTCTCCAGGATGCTGCCTGGATTAGAGAGGGTGCAGAGGAGATTCACCAGGATGCTGCCTGGATTAGAGAGGGTGCAGAGGAGATTCACCAGGATGCTGCCTGGATTAGAGAGGGTGCAGAGGAGATTCACCAGGATGCTGCCTGGATTAGAGAGGGTGCAGAGGAGATTTACCAGGATGCTGTCTGGATTAGAGAGGGTGCAGAGGAGATTCTCCAGGATGCTGCTGGATTAGAGAGGGTGCAGAGGAGATTCACCAGGATGCTGCCTGGATTAGAGAGCGTGTCTTAATTGAATTTAATTGACTTTATTACTTACATCCTTCACATACATGAGGAGTAAAAATCTTTATGTTATGTCTCCGTTCAAATGTGCAATGTACAATTATAGTAATTTCTAATAAATATTATAGGTTAGGTTAAGTGAGCTAGGACCTTTCTCTGTGGAGTGAAGGAGGATGAGAGGTACAAGATGACAAGAGGCTGAGCTCCAATCAATAGCCAGAGACTTTTTCCCAGGGTGGAAATGACTAATATAAGGAGGAGTATTTTTAAAGTGATTGGAGGAAAGTATAGGGCAGATGTCAGAGGTAGGATTTTTTACACAGAGAGTGGTGGGTGTGTGAACACCCTGCCAGGGGTGATGATAGGAGCAGATACATTCTGGACATTTAAGGAACTCTTAGATAGGCACATGGCTGAAGGAAAAATCAATGGTTATGTGGAGGAAAGGGTTAGATTGATCTCACAGTTTGTTAGAAGGTCGACACAACTGAAGGGCCATAATGCTCGATGTGCAATGTTCACCTCAAATCAGATCAGCAAGGATGTGCTGGGGCAGCCCGAGACATCCAGTGCCAACATGGCCTACCCACAACTCATAAACTCTGACCCAGACGTTACTGGTATGTTGAAAGTTCAAAGTAAACTTATGATCAAGCTACATACACAGTATGTTACCGGATACAACCCTGAGATTCATTTTCTTGTGGGCATACACAGTAAATCCATAATAGAATAATAACCACAACAGAATCAATGAAAGACCGCACCAACTTGTGTATTCAATCAGTGTGCAAAAGACAGCAAACCGTGCAGAGACAAGAATAAATAAATAATAGTAGTGATAACATTGGTTGTGGGAACAGTTCAGTGATGGGGAAAGTGAAGTTATCCCCTTTGGTTCAGGAGACCGAGGGGTAATAACCGTGCCTGAACCTGGTGGTGAGTCCTGAGGCTCCGGTACCTCCTTCCTGATGGCAAAGAGCAATAGGCGAGCATGCTGGGTGTTACTGCTGAATGATGCCACTTTCCTGCAACAATTGCTACCTGCAGGTGTGCTCAATGGTGGGAAGGTCTTTACCCGTAATGAACTGGGCCACGTTCATGACTTGTTGTAGGAATTTCCATTCAAGGGCATTGGTGTTTCCATACCAGACTGTGATGAAATCAGTCAATATACTCTCCACACACATCTTTAGAAGTCTGTCGAAGTTTTAGATATCACGCCGAATCTTCACAAACTCCTAACGAAGAAGAGGTGCTGACGTGCTTTCTTCATCATGGTGCTAATGTGCTGGGCCCAGGACGCATCCTCTGAAATAACAACAATTTAAAGTTGCTGACCCTCTCCACCACTGATTCCACGATGATTCCCTAATTCCCTGACCCTCTCCACCACTGATTCCCCGATGATTCCCTAATTCCCTGATCCTCTCCACCACTGATTCCCCGATGATTCCCTAATTCCCTGATCCTCTCCACCACTGATTCCCCGATGATTCCCTAATTCCCTGACCCTCTCCAATGATTCCCCGATGATTCCCTAATTCCCTGACCCTCTCCATCACCGATTCCCCGATGATTCCCTAATTCCCTGACCCTCTCCACCACCAATTCCCCGATGATTCCCTTATTCCTTGACCCTCTCCACTGATTCCCCGATGATTCCCTAATTCCCTGACCCTCTCCACCACCGATTCCCCGATGATTCCCTAATTCCCTGACCCTCTCCACCACTGATTCCCCGATGATTCCCTAATTCCCTGATCCTCTCCACCACTGATTCCCCGATGATTCCCTAATTCCCTGATCCTCTCCACCACTGATTCCCCGATGATTCCCTAATTCCCTGACCCTCTCCACCACCGATTCCCCGATGATTCCCTAATTCCCTGACCCTCTCCACCACCGATTCCCCGATGATTCCCTAATTCCCTGACCCTCTCCACTGATTCCCCGATGATTCCCTAATTCCCTGACCCTCTCCACCACCGATTCCCCGATGATTCCCTAATTCCCTGACCCTCTCCACCACCGATTCCCCGATGATTCCCTCATTCCCTGACCCTCTCCACCACCGATTCCCCGATGATTCCCTAATTCCCTGACCCTCTCCACTGATTCCCCGATGATTCCCTAATTCCCTGACCCTCTCCACCACTGATTCCCCGATGATTCCCTAATTCCCTGACCCTCTCCACCACCGATTCCCCGATGATTCCCTCATTCACTGACCCTCTCCACCACCGATTCCCCGATGATTCCCTAATTCCCTGACCCTCTCCACTGATTCCCCGATGATTCCCTCATTCCCTGACCCTCTCCACCACCGATTCCCCGATGATTCCCTAATTCCCTGACCCTCTCCACCACCGATTCCCCGATGATTCCCTAATTCCCTGACCCTCTCCACCACCGATTCCCCGATGATTCCCTAATTCCCTGACCCTCTCCACCAATGATTCCCCGATGATTCCCTAATTCCCTGACCCTCTCCACCACTGATTCCCCGATGATTCCCTAATTCCCTGACCCTCTCCAATGATTCCCTGATGATTCCCTAATTCCCTGACCCTCTCCACCACTGATTCCCGGATGATTCCTTAATTCCCTGACCCTCTCCACCACTGATTCCCCGATGATTCCCTAATTCCCTGACCCTCTCCAATGATTCCCCGATGATTCCCTAATTCACTGACCCTCTCCACCACTGATTCCCCGATGATTCCCTAATTCCCTGACCCTCTCCACCACTGATTCCCCGATGATTCCCTAATTCCCTGACCCTCTCCACCACTGATTCCCCGATGATTCCCTAATTCCCTGACCCTCTCCACCACTGATTCCCCGATGATTCCCTAATTCTCTGACCCTCTCCACCACTGATTCCCCGATGATTCCCTAATTCCCTGACCCTCTCCACCACTGATTCCCCGATGATTCCCTAATTCCCTGACCCTCTCCACCACTGATTCCCCGATGATTCCCTAATTCTCTGACCCTCTCCACCACTGATTCCCCGATGATTCCCTAATTCCCTGACCCTCTCCAATGATTCCCCGATGATTCCCTAATTCCCTGACCCTCTCCACCACTGATTCCCCGATGATTCCCTAATTCCCTGACCCTCTCCAATGATTCCCCGATGATTCCCTAATTCCCTGACCCTCTCCACCACTGATTCCCCGATGATTCCCTAATTCCCTGACCCACTCCACCACTGATTCCCCGAAGATTCCCTAATTCCCTGACCCTCTCCACCACTGATTCCCCGATGATTCCCTAATTCCCTGACCCTCTCCACCACTGATTCCCCGATGATTCCCTAATTCCCTGACCCTCTACACCACTGATTCCCCGATGATTCCCTAATTCCCTGACCCTCTCCACCACTGATTCCCCAATGATTCCCTAATTCCCTGACCCTCTCCACCACTGATTCCCCGATGATTCCCTAATTCCCTGACCCTCTCCACCACTGATTCCCTGATGATTCCCTAATTCCCTGACCCTCTCCACCACTGATTCCCCGATGATTCCCTAATTCCCTGACCCTCTCCACCACTGATTCCCCGATGATTCCCTAATTCCCTGACCCTCTCCACCACTGATTCCCCGATGATTCCCTAATTCCCTGACCCTCTCCACCACTGATTCCCCGATGATTCCCTAATTCCCTGACCCTCTCCAATGATTCCCCGATGATTCCCTAATTCCCTGACCCTCTCCACCACTGATTCCCCGATGATTCCCTAATTCCCTGACCCTCTCCAATGATTCCCCGATGATTCCCTAATTCCCTGACCCTCTCCACCATTGATTCCCCGATGATTCCCTAATTCCCTGACCCTCTCCACCACTGATTCCCCGATGATTCCCTAATTCCCTGACCCTCTCCACCACTGATTCCCCGATGATTCCCTAATTCCCTGACCCTCTCCACCACTGATTCCCCGATGATTCCCTAATTCCCTGACCCTCTCCACCACTGATTACCCGATGATTCCCTAATTCCCTGACCCTCTCCACCACTGATTCCCCGATGATTCCCTAATTCCCTGACCCTCTCCACCACTGATTCCCCGATGATTCCCTAATTCCCTGACCCTCTCCACCACTGATTCCCCGATGATTCCCTAATTCCCTGACCCTCTCCACCACTGATTCCCCGATGGGGATTGGCTCATGGATCTCTGGTTTTCTCCTCCTGAGGTCGATAATCAGCTCCTTGGCCTTGCTGACATTGACTGAGAGGTTATTGTTGTGGTACCACTCAGCTAGATTTTCAATCCCCCTGCTATATGCTGATTCATCATCACCTCCAATTCAGCCAACGACAGTGGTGTCATTAGCAAATTTGAATATGGCATTGGAGCCGTGCTAACCCACATACGTGGGAGGAAACTGGAACACCCGGAGAGAACCCACACAGTCATGGGAAGAATGTACAAAGTCCTTACAGACTGCGGCAGGAATTGAAACGCAATCTTACAGCTGGCACAGTAAAGCATTACGCTCTCCGCTATACTCCCGCTCTCCCAAATTAACCTGGGAATAGTGGGAAGACATTAGATATAGCCGACTTCATCTTTCAAATTCTAACTCGCCAGGGGCTGTCCTCTGCGTCTGTAATAAACTTGAGAAGCAGTTCCGAGAACTGCAGAGCAAGATATACAAGGTGCTGGAGAAACTCAGTGAGCTTACGTGTCGGGTCAAGTGCCTTCAGCTGGTTTCAGGTGAAAGTGCTTGACCTGATGTGCTAAGTATCCATTTCCCTCCATCAATATTCTCATTTCAATCTTTTTTATTGATTTCCAAATAAAGAATATACAAATCAGCAGAGGAGTTTAACAAGTAGATAATATAAAAGACATATAAACAGCAATAGTAAAAACAAAAAGTATATAATATCAAAATCAAATAAGTAAAATATTAAGCTGTTTTATATACAATAATCAAAAAAACTACAACTCATTACAATCATAAGAAAAAAAGATTGGAAATTTTATTGATAAGAGAAAAAACCCCCACAAACTAAACTGAAACAAAAAACAAAACAAAAAAGAGAAAAAAAAGGGAAAGAAAATGAAAGATTGGGCAGTCCAATTGAGGATAAAATTAGAAAAAACAGAGAAAGAGAGAAAAAAAACATCCTTCCAGTCATCTCTGAACCTTCATGGATAAGGATTTTCCCCAGAGAATTAAAAAAAAAATAAAATTAAAATAAATTAAATCATGTGAAAATATTGAATAAAAGGTCGCCAAACCTGTTCAAAATTAAAGGATGTATCAAATGTCTGGCTTCTAATTTTCTCCAAGCTTAGACATGTCATAATGGAGGAGAGCCAATAAAAACAGTAGGCAGATTAGATTCTTTCCAGTGTAGCAAAATAGCTCTCCTAGCCAGTAAAGTTGAAAAAGCTATCACATGTTGGGCGGAAGCAGACACTTTGCTTGCTTCCTCTGGGAAAATCCCAAAAATTGCTGTAAGTGGATTAGGTTGAACATCCATATCTATAACTTTAGATAATATTCCAAACACATCCCTCCAAAAATTATTTAAACTTACACATGACCAAAACATATGAGTTAAAGTAGCCATTTCTGTGTTACATCTGTCATAAATAGGGCTTATATTAGGGAAAATATGCACCAATTTATCTTTGGACATATGGGCCCTGTGTACTATCTTAAATGGAATTAAGATATGGCGTGCACAGATAGATGAATTATTGACTAAATAATAAATTTTACTCCATTGATTATCTGAAAGTGAATGTTGAAGTTCTACTTCCCAGATGCGTTGAACCCTATCATTAGGTGACATGCGAGCGTTCATTAACTGTTTATAAATGATAGCTATTAATTGTTTTTGAAAAGGTTTAAACTGAAAAATAACATAAGCCAAATTTGAAGAGCAGACCAAGGGGTAATTTGGTAAAAAATCACGTAAAAAATTCCTAACCTGTAAATACCTGAAAAAATGTGTATTAGAGATATCATATTTATCCATTAACTGTGAAAAAGACATTAAACAGTCTTGTAAAAACAAATCTAAAAAAGTTTTAATTCCCTTAATTTTCCATGTTAAAAAAACCTTATCCAAAGTTGATGGTTTAAAAAAGAAATTAGAATAAATATTACTAGAAAGTAAAAAATCATTTAATTCAAAAAATCTATGAACTTGAAACCAAATTTTTAAAGTATGTTTAACAATAGGGTTAAGAGCTTGTCTGCCTATTCTGGAGAGCGAAAACGGAAGAGGAGCTCCTAATAAAGAAGCTAACGAAAACCCCATTACTGAATTTTCCTCCAACTGTAACCTTGAAGGACGATCTTGATCGTCTATATCATAAATCCAAAAAGTAATATAATGAATATTAATTGCCCAATAATAAAATCTAAAGTTTGGTAAAACCAGCCCTCCATCATTTTTTGATTTTTCTAATAAAAGTTTATTCACTCTAGAGCTTTTATTATTCCAAACATAAGATAAAATCAAAGAATTTATTTTATCAAAAAATGTTTTTGGAACAAAAGAGGGAACTGCTTGAAATATATATAAAAATTTCGGTAGGATAACCATTTTTATAGCATTTATTCAACCTATCAATGACATCGACATAGGCGACCATTTAGAAAGCGCCTGTTGAGTATATTCAACTAAAGGGAAGAAATTATACCTATATAGATCTTTAAGATTTTTTGTAATTTTGATACCAAGGTAAGTAAAATGGTTTTTGGTAACATCAAAAGGTATTTGATCATAATAATCAGAATAATTATTAATAGGAAATAATTCACTTTTATGTAAATTAAGTTTATATCCAGAAAAAGTACCAAATTCCATAAATATAGATAACATAGAAGGAATAGATTTCTTAGGATTTGAAATGTAAACTAATAAATCATCCGCGTATAACGAAACCTTATGTAATTTATCCCCTCTCCTAATACCCTGCACAGAATTAGAATCCCTAAGAGCAGTAGCTAGTGGTTCTAAAGCCAAATTAAATAATAAAGGACTAAGGGGACAACACTGACGGGTATCGCTATATAATCTAAGGTAAGGAGACTTCTGATTATTAGTTAAAACCGCAGCTACTGGGGCATGATAAATCAATTTAATCCAGGAAATAAATCCTGGACCAAACTTAAACCTCTTCAAAACCTGGAATAGATAAGGCCACTCCACCCTATCAAAGGCTTTCTCTGCATCCAGAGATACAATACATTCCGATTCTTTGGCTGAGGGAGAATAAATGATATTTAATAATCTTCAAATATTAAAATGTGAATACCTATTTTTATAAATCCTGTTTGATCGTTTGAGATAACATTAGGCAAGATATTCTCAAGCCTATTTGCTAGAATCTTAGAGAGAATTTTTAGACTTTTTAAACTTTTAGCGGGTTGGTTAAAGGCTGGGATGGTCAGAAGACAGATTTTAAAAATTCGCCGACCAGATGGAACAGAAACTTTAGATCCTTATGAAATTAATAAGATATTTATGGACTTTTATTCTAATCTTTATAAATCTGAATTCTCTGATAGTACTATGACTATGAATAAATTTTTGCAAAGGTTAAACATACCCCAAATTTCGATTCAAGATGCCAATATGTTAGATGCACCTATTAAACAAGAGGAGATAACCAAGGCTATATCCTCTATGCAATTAGGTAAAGCTCCGGGACCTGATGGTTATATGGTAGAACTTTATAAGACCTTTCATGAAATGCTTATACCACATCTTCATCAAACGTTTACCGACTCTACATCCTCTGGGAACCTTCCTAAAACTTTTTATGAAGCATTAATTTCATTGATTCCAAAAAAAGGAAAAGACCCACTGGAATGTGTATCCTATAGACCTATTTTTTACTGAATGTAGATTTTAAAATTCTCCATCGATATTCTCCGCGGCGCATGGGAGACCATCACCAGCAGGTGGCGCAACAACTTCACAAAACAATTATAATTGCTTTTTCAGAGTTGAAAAGAAGGATCTGCCCTTTTAGTATCATAAAACCATAAGACATAGGAGCAGGATTAGGCCATTCGGCCCATCATATCAGTTCTGCCATTCCATCTCGGCTGATTTATTATCTCTTTCAACCTCATTCTCCTGCCTTCTCCCCATAACCTTTGATGCCCTCATTAATCAAGAAACTATTAACCTCTGCTTTAAATACAACAAATGACTTGGCCTCCACAGTCACTGTGGTAACAAACTCCACAGATTCACCACTAAGAATGAGGGAAGATCTCACTGAGACCTATTGAATATGAAGAGCCTAGACAGATTTGCTGTGGAGAAGATGTTTCCTATGGTGGGGAAGCCTGGGACCAGAAAAAAGAGCTTCTGAATGGAGGGACGTCCATTTAATTTAGAATACAGATGAGGAGGGACTTCCTTAGCCTGAGGGTGGAGAATTTATGGAATTCATTACCATAGGCGGCCATAGAGGCCAAGTCATAGTGTATATTTAAGGCAGAGGTTGATAGATTCTTGATTGGTCAGGGCGTGATGGGATACGGGGAGAAAGCAGGAGATTGGGTCTGAGAGGGAAATGGATCAGGCATGATGAAATGGTAGAGCAGACTCGATGGGCCAAATACCATCTGCTTGTATACCTTATGGCCTAAAGAAATTCCTCGTCATCTCTGTTGTACATGGAGCTCAGAAAAATCGAGGGCTATGGGTAACCCTAGGTCATTTCTAAAGTCCATGTTCGGCACAGCATCGTGGGCCAAGGGCCTATATTGTGCTGTAGGTTTTCTATGTTTCTAAATGGATGTCCTTCTATTCTGATTATGTCCTCTGGTTCTAGACTCTCCCACCACAGGAAACATCCCCTCCACATTCACTCTATCCAGGATTTTCAATATTGGATAGGTTTCAATGAGATTCCCCCTCATTCTTCTAAACTGCAGACAGATTTGGGGTGAAATTGTTTCTTCCCTTGATAAGCTGTGGGCAGAAATGAGTTATTTGCCCCTCAAGGGCCGATTGTACTGGTTAGACTGGTTGGAGTTTCGTATCGTGAGAGGTATTTGACTGTCTCTGACATTTTTTCCTTTTGTATTTGCCCGGTTTGTAGTGTTTTACACGTTGGTTGCCTGTCCCGTTGGGTGCGGCCTTTCATTAATGATATTGTGTTTCCGTGAATGCCCACAAGAAAACAATTCTAGGTAGTAAACAGTGACATATGCAATATGTACTTTGATAACAAATTTACTTTGAACTTTGAAAGGCTATGTGTGTGAGCAGGGATACAGCATTAAGGTTACAGTCAGATCACCCGTAACCTTAATGAGTTCAGGAGGCAGCTGCAGGGGGAGATTGGTCTTCCTGGTATGTACCGAGTCAAAGATCTATACGGCATAGAAACAGGCCTTTTGGCCCATCTTGTCCATGCTGACCTGAGTTAGTCCCACTTGCCTGCATTTGAAGAGAGCAATAGCAACATTTGAGAAGCATTTGACTAGGTAAGGATTGGAGGGGTTTGGACAATGTAGGATTGGTTTGGATTGGCCTCACAGTTGGCACAGACTTAGAACTTAGAACTTAAAACATGGTAGAATACAGCACAGTACAGGTCCTTCCCCCCAGAACTTAAACATATCTTCCTGTGTACTTTTTCATTTCCTTTGATCTCCCTAAGTGCAATATCTCACTTGAGGAACACAGGCCCTTTGGCCTACAATGTTGTGCCAACTATAAGATCAATCTAACCCTTAGGAATCTCTTAAACATCTCCAATGCATCTGCTGCTACCAGCAGCGTGTTCCACACACCCACCACTCTCAGTGCGAAACACCTACCTCTGACATTTCCTCTCCCTCATACTCTCTTCCCGTCACTGTACCCACCCTGGGGAAAGAGTCTCTGGCTGTCCACTCGATCTATGTCTGTTATCAGGTTAAGACCTACAAGTATCTGGGAGTACAGTTAGACGAGAAGCTAGACTGGACTGCCAATACAGATGCCTTGTGCAGGAAGGCACAGAGTCGACTGTACTTCCTAAGAAGGTTGGCGTCATTCAATGTCTGTAGTGAGATGCTGAAGATGTTCTATAGGTCAGTTGTGGAGAGCGCCCTCTTCTTTGTGGTGGCGTGTTGGGGAGGAAGCATTAAGAAGAGGGACGCCTCACGTCTTAATAAGCTGGTAAGGAAGGCGGGCTTTGTCGTGGGCAAAGTACTGGAGAGTTTAACATCGGTAGCTGAGCGAAGGGCGCTGAGTAGGCTACGGTCAATTATGGATAACTCTGAACATCCTCTACATAGCACCATCCAGAGACAGAGAAGCAGTTTCAGCGACAGGTTACTATCGATGCAATGCTCCTCAGACAGGATGAAGAGGTCAATACTCCCCAATGCCATTAGGCTTTACAATTCTACCGCCAGGACTTAAGAACTTTTTAAAAGCTATTATTAATGCTTTTTGAGATAGTGATTTAGATGCATATCATATTTTTTACTGAGTTAAGTATTGTATGTAATTAGTTTTGCTACAACTAGTGTATGGGACATTGGAAAAAAAGTTGAATTTCCCCATGGGGATGAATAAAGTATCTATCTATCTATCTATCTATCATCTAATACACCTCTGTCAAGTCACCTCTCACCCCACTTTGCTCCACAGAGAAAAGCCCTAACTCGCTCACTTTCCTCATTAAACATGCTCTCTAATCCTTCGTATAATGCAGCAACAAGAGCTGATAGAAATCTGTGTGGAAAACCTACCTTTCACATTCTCCCTCCCAGTACTTTAAAATTATTCCCCCTCGTATGATCCATTTCCTCCCTGGAAAGAAGTCTGGCTGTCCACTCGATGTTTGCCTCATATCATCCTCGAACGAATTCCAGATTGGAGGCTCAGTGGGAAATGTCTGCTGCCGATTCTGGATACTTTTCCTGGGGAGCTAAGTGAACATCCTGATTAATTAAAATTTGCAGTTTTTGTTCATGTTGCTACAGACTGCAAGGTTCAAGCAGAAGACAATGTACAAAAAGCCCCATGGAAATCCAAAGAGCTGTGTCACACAGCGGCTAATAAAAAAATTCATAAAATTTTGACAGCGGATTTCACAGAAGTGCCTTCTGGAATTAACTTTATGGAAGGATTTTGAGAAGCTTAAGGTTGCAACTGAGAACTTTTTGGAAACTCACCTCTTCCTTCAAATTCCCTGTGTATCACTGCTGAATTTAAAAATCACGCTCTTGGCAAATAGCGGTGCAATTTTTCAGAATTTCATATGTTTCAGTTACCTGATTACTGGCCTTTCCCCCCCTTGCTCCTGTGGAGGCCGTCACTGGGCATAATTAAAGCAGGGGTTGATAGGTTACAGGGAGAAGGCAGGAGAATGGGGTTGAGAGGGAAAATAAATCAGCTGTGATGGAATGGCGGAGCAGACTCGATGGGATGAATGGCCTAGTTCTGCTCCTACGTTGCTGTGCAAAAGTCTTGGGCACATAGGGGAACCTGAGGGGGAATTTCTTCACTCAGAGGTTGGTGGGAGTGTGGAGTGAGCTGCCAGGGCACATTGCTGAATGTGAGCTTCATTTTAAAGTTCAAAGTTTGAAGTACATCCATTAGTATACAACCTTACGGGCATTCATCTCTTTACAGGCCCCCACAAAAAATAGAAATCCAAAAGAGCCCATTAAAAAAACACCGTCAAACACCCAAAGTGCAGAGAGAGAAAAAAAACCAAATTGTGCACATAATACAAGTAAGCAAACAGCTTTCAGAACAAAACTGAGTCAACAGACAAGAAGCCCAAAGCAGCCAGAGCAGGCCACAGGCTCGGCCTCAGTTCAGCACAGAGCGGGGCAGATCATCAGAGAGCCCAGAGCAGGCCACAGGCTCGGCCTCAGTTCATCACAGAGCGGGGCAGATCATCAGAGAGCCCAGAGCAGGCCACAGGCTCGGCCTCAGTTCATCACAGAGCGGGGCAGATCATCAGAGAGCCCAGAGCAGGCCACAGGCTCGGCCTCAGTTCATCACAGAGCGGGGCAGATCATCAGAGAGCCCGGAGCAGGCCACAGGCTCAGCCTCAGTTCATCACAGAGCGGGGCAGATCATCAGAGAGCCCAGAGCAGGCCACAGGCTCGGCCTCAGTTCAGCACAGAGCGGGGCAGATCATCAGAGAGCCCAGAGCAGGCCACAGGCTCGGCCTCAGTTCAGCACAGAGGGGGGCAGATCATCAGAGAGCCCGGAGCAGCCGGAGCAGGCCACAGGCTCGGCCTCAGTTCAGCACAGAGCGGGGCAGATCATCAGAGAGCCCAGAGCAGGCCACAGGCTCGGCCTCAGTTCATCACAGAGCGGGGCAGATCATCAGAGAGCCCGGAGCAGGCCACAGGCTCGGCCTCAGTTCATCACAGAGCGGGGCAGATCATCAGAGAGCCCAGAGCAGCCGGAGCAGGCCACAGGCTCGGCCTCAGTTTAGCACAGAGCGGGGCAGATCATCAGAGAGCCCAGAGCAGCCGGAGCAGGCCACAGGCTCGGCCTCAGTTCAGCACAGAGCGGGGCAGATCATCAGAGAGCCCGGAGCAGGCCACAGGCTCGGCCTCAGTTCATCACAGAGTGGGGCAGATCATCAGAGAGCCCGGAGCAGGCCACAGGCTCGGCCTCAGTTCATCACAGAGCAGGGCAGATCATCAGAGAGCCCAGAGTAGGCCACAGGCTCGGCCTCAGTTCATCACAGAGCGGGGTAGATCATCAGAGAGCCCGGAGCAGCCGGAGCAGGCCACAGGCTCGGCCTCAGTTCAGCACAGAGCGGGGCAGATCATCAGAGAGCCCAGAGCAGGCCACAGGCTCGGCCTCAGTTCAGCACAGAGTGGGGCAGATCATCAGAGAGCCCGGAGCAGGCCACAGGCTCGGCCTCAGTTCAATACAGAGTGGGGCAGATCATCAGAGAGCCCAGAGCAGGCCACAGGCTCAGCCTCAGTTCAGCACAGAGCAGAGTAAATGTTACAGAGCGGTGAGCAGAACCGGTTCAACCCTTGCCTGTGGACCTGACACCTTGCCTTTTCAGTTAGGCCTGGTGTTTAAATCGCCCAAACGTCAGGTCATTCCTCACTCCAGGACCCAGGCCCTGGGACTGGACCTTGCTGCCACGTTTTGGCCCATACCCGACCTTTCCAAATCTGCCTAGCGCTTAGATCGAGCAAACCATGGGTCTTTCCTCGCTCTTGGTTTTGGTAGACGGCCATGCCTCTGCTCAGCTTGACTATACCTCACCTCCACTTGCCCCCACTCAGCCTCGACTCTGACTCCCTCCGCTCATCTCAACTCTGCCTTGTGCCTGCTCACCTCTCCATTGTTTGTGGTATTGAATTGAATTGACTTTATTTCTTAGATCCTTCTCATACCCAAGGAGTAAAAATCCTTACGTTATGTCTCTGTCTGAATGTGCAATGTGCAATTTATAGTAACTTGAAATAACTAGTATGTACAACAGGACAGTCATTATAGCATAGAAATACAATTGTGTCAGCATGAATTAATCGGTCTGATGGCCTGGTGGAAGAAGCTGTCCCGGAGCCTGTTGGTCCTGACTTTTTGCTGTGGTACCGTTTATCGGAGGGTAGGAGCTGGAATAGATTGTGGTTGGGGTGACTCGGGTCCCCAGTGATCCTTTGGGCCCTTTTCACTCACCTGTCTTTGTAAATGTCCTGAATAGTGGGAGGTTCACATCTACAGATGGGCTGGGCTGTCCGCACCACTCTCTGCAGAGTCCTGCGATTGAGGGAGGTACAGTTCCCATACCAGGCAGTGATGTAGCCAGTCAGGATGCTCTCAATTGTGCTCCTGTAGAAAGTCCTTAGCATTTGGGGGCCCACACCAAACTTCTCCAACCGTCTGAGGTGGAAGAGGCGCTGTTGTGCCTTTCCCACCTCACAGCCTTGTATGTACAGACCACGTGAGATCCTTGGTGATGTTTATGCCGAGAAGGTTAAAGCTGTTCACCCTCTCAACCCCAGATCCATTGATGTCAATAGGGGTTAGCCCGTCTCCATTCCTCCTGTAGTCCACAACCAGCTCCTTTGTTTTTGCAACGTTGAGGGAGAAGTTGTTTTCTATGTCAGGGTGATTGTTTAGTTATATTCTTTGCTTATTTGCCACTGATGAGAAATCCCTGGGCATCACCAGCATGATCTGAAACTGGAATTCAATGTTTAAGAGAATGGACAGGAGAGATATGGAGGCCTATGGTCCAGATGCAGGTCGATGAGACTGGGCAGTTTACATGGTTCTGCATGGACTAGATGGGCCAAAGGGTTTGTTTCTGTCATAGAGTCACGGAAAAGTAGCACACAGAAACAGACTGTTCGGCCCATCAGAGCCATGCCAAAACCATTTAATCTGCCTACTCCCATCGTCCTGCACCGAGACCATAGCCCTCCACACCCCTACCATCCATGTCCCTATCCAAACCTCTCTTAAACTTTGAAATCAGGCTCGCATGCACCACTTGTGCTGGCAGCTCATTCCACTCCCTCACAACCCTTGGAGGGAAGAAGTTTTCCCTCATGTTGTCCTTAAATTTTTCACCTTTCACCCCAACTCATGACCTCTAGTTATAGTCCCACCCAACCTCCGTGGAAAAAGGCTGCTTGCATTGACCCTCTCTATACCCCTCACAATTTTGCAAACCTCTATCAAATCTCCCCTCAATCATCAATGTTCTAAGGAATACAGTCCTAACCTATTCAACCTTTCCTTATAACTCAGGTTCTCCAGACCTGGCAACATACTTGTAAATTTTCTCTGCACTCTTTCAACCTTGTTTACATCTTTCCTGTAGGTTGGTGATCAAAACTGCATACAATATTCCAAATTAGGCCTCACCGACATCTTGAACAACTTCAACATCACTTCCCATCTCCTGTACTCAATACTTTGATTTATGAAGGCCAATGTGCTTAAAGCTTTCTTTATGACCCAGTCTACCCGTGACACCACTTTCAATCAACTGTGGACCTGTATTCCCAGATCCCTCTGTTCTACCACACTCCTCAGTGATCCGCCTTTCGCTGTGTAAGATCTACCCTGGTTGGTCCTACTGAAGTGCAAATCCTTGCTCCTCCGAGTTAACCCTTTCATTCCCAGGATAATTCTTGTAAACCTCCGCATGATCCTCTTCCAGTACCAGCACATCCTTTCTTAGATAACGGGCCCAAAACTGCTCACAAAACTCCGAGTGAGGTCTCACCAGTGACTTAAGCAACTGCAGCATGACGTGTCAACTCCGATACTCAACGTCCTGACTGATGAAGGCCAGTGTGGTAAACACCACACTGTCCATCTGTGACATCACCTTCAATAAACAGTGCACCTGTACTCCTAAATCCCTCTGCTCCATTACTCTCCCTGGTGCCCAGCCATCCAGAGTATGAATCCTACGCTCGGAGGAGAGAGGGAAGAGCGGAGAAGGTGGGGAGATATTTAAGAAAGTGCAGAGAGATAGAGAACAAACAGAGCGAGGTTGGAAGAATAACAGGGGACGGAGGCAGAGGGAGAAAGAGAGACAGAGGGTAAAGGAAGGAGTGAGAGTGGGAGAGAGAGGGAGAAGAAGGTAAGGAGACAAATAGGGAAAGGATGAGAGAGAAGGAGGAAGAAACAGGATGAGGGAAGGAGGGAGAGAGAGAGGGAGAGAAAAAGAGAGAGAATGCAAGGGAAAGGGAGAGACAGAGAGAGAGCAAAGGAGAGGAGAGAGAGAAGGAAAGAGGGACAGAGAGAGGGAGAGAGAAAGAGGGCTAGAAATAGAGAGAAGGAAAGGGAAAGGGAGGGAAAGAAGGGGGAAGAAAGAGAGGAGAAAGAGAGAGAGGGAGGGAGGGAGGGAGGGAGGGAGGTGTAGGGTGGGAAAAGAGAGCAAGGGAGAGAGGGAGAGGTAGAGAAAGAGAGAAGGAGGAAGAAAGAGGATGAAGGAGGGAGATGGGAAGGGATGGTGAGAGAGTGGTAGAGATAGAGAGAAACTAAGGGAAGTAGAGAGAGAGCGAAGTGGGGAGAGAGAGAGAGGGAGAGGGAGAAATCCTCATCAGTGTTAAATTGAGCACCTATATTATTAAATTTGTGTTTCAGAGGGGTGACCTGCTCATGCTTTAACAACATCTGAAGTTAAATCATGTTCGGCAGTAATGAACAGTAAGCAATGAAGCTGGAGTGAAAACGCAGTTAGTCTGTGGGCAGACAGCCAGTGTGAAATCAAATCCACCTCATTGCAGCCTTCCCCAAATGGAGGAGGATTTGTTTATCACAGCCCCCAATACCAATCACACTCTCCCCATGATGGGGCATTTCACAAACTTGAGATCTACTGCTCCTCCCACTTTCTAATGCAAACACTTTCTCTGAACAGTGCGTGATGGGAACAGTGGTGAAGTTATGGCTGCACGTTACACAGTTACACGTGTTAGATTAGACTGTACAATTGTTTTGCTCTTTGAAGCTTAACTTTTATACCTGTGGGTGTTTTATGTAACTACTTATATAAGATGTAACTACTTGAATGCTTCCTAGTGGTCACAGTGTGTATTTGCAGTTGTTCAGTGTGTCCCCTAGTGGTCACAGTGTGTATATGCAGTTGTTCAGTGTGTCCCCTAGTGGTCACAGTGTGTATATGCAGTTGTTCAGTGTGTCCCCCAGTGGTCACAGTGTGTATATGCAGTTGTTCAGTGTGTCCCCTAGTGGTCACAGTGTGTATATGCAGTTGTTCAGTGTGTCCCCTAGTGGTCACAGTGTGTATATGCAGTTGTTCAGTGTGTCCCCTAGTGGTCACAGTGTGTATATGCAGTTGTTCAGTGTGTCCCCCTAGTGGTCACAGTGTGTATATGCAGTTGTTCAGTGTGTCCCCTAGTGGTCACAGTGTGTATATGCAGTTGTTCAGTGTGTCCCCTAGTGGTCACAGTGTGTATATGCAGTTGTTCAGTGTGTCCCCTAGTGGTCACAGTGTGTATATGCAGTTGTTCAGTGTGTCCCCTAGTGGTCACAGTGTGTATATGCAGTTGTTCAGTGTGTCCCCTAGTGGTCACAGTGTGTATATGCAGTTGTTCAGTGTGTCCCCTAGTGGTCACAGTGTGTATATGCAGTTGTTCAGTGTGTCCCCTAGTGGTTACATTTGCAAGATTCTGGAAGCTTCTCTGGTGTTGTATTATTTGAATTGGAACTACTTGGGGGTGACACGGCAGCTAGTGGTTAGTAGGATGCTTTACAGTCCAGGTCAACCAGGTTCAATAGCCACTGCTGCCTGTATGTTCCCCCCTGTGACTGTGTGGGTTTCCTCCAGGTGCTCTGGTTTCCTCCCACAGTCTAAAGACATACCAGCTGGTAGGATAATTGGTCATTGTAAATTGTCCTGTGATTAGACTAGGATTAAATCGGGGGATTGCTGGGTGGCACAGCTTGAAGGGCCAGAAGGGCCTATTCTGTGCTCTATCTCAATAATAAATAAATACATAAATAAATCTGATTGGTGAACTCTTATCTACAAATTTGAATGGAATGTTTCTTATCTATGGGGCATCACATTGACCCACCATCTTTCCCTTCAGCCTTTTCCTTGGCTAATACACTTTTGCAGCTCTTTGTTTCCAATTCTCTTTGTTCTCTTAGAGCTCATTAAAAGGACCATGAAGCAACTAGTTTCATTTCCAAGAGAGCCTTGGATAAAACCCATCAGAATCCTAGAGACAGTCACCTTCAGCGCCCCTGAGCTGACCTCTGCATAACGAAGCAAGTCCATGCTTAGTCCCTTTTCTTACCAATCACCCTGTTAGCAGTCTGTGCCCAACTGGGTTCAGGCTGAAAGGTGAAATGTTTAAGAGGACCATGAAGGAGAAGTTCTTCACTCAAAGAGTGGTATGAGTGTGTAATGAGCTGTCAATGGACAACCCACTCTCAGTGGAAAACACCTGCTTGCATTTACCCTATTGATGCCCCTCATAATTTTAAATATTCTCCCAACTTTTCCCATGGGTAGTTCCCACTCAGCCACACAGGAGGGACAGAGGCCTATTGACCTACTAAGCACATGCTGTTAAATTGCTTTATCATTGTCACATTTTCTGAGATACAGTGAAAAATCTGTCCTCCATACTGTTCATACATCTTTACGCAGTGTCTCCTCCCCTCCAGAGGAAACAGCTCAGGCTTGTCCAACCTCTCCTTATTCTCCATACTTCCCAACCCTGGTCAACCTGATGGTTGTGGGGCAATAACTGTTCCTGAAACTGGTCAGATGTTCTTGAATGTTGAGGGGCCGACTGGCCTGTTCCATGTGGTACTGTTCTATCTTCCATTGTTTAACAGTATAAAACTCACCGTCTACAGTTCAGGACAGTGCACCACAGGGGGGATGCAAGAATTCAGGAGAGGATGCCAAGGAATTTTAACTAAGGAAAGAGGTTGGCAAGGCTTGAGGTGTTTTCTTTGAAGATAATTTAAAGGAGACCTGAGTGGCAGCTCCTTTACACAGAAGGCAAAGAGTACCTGGAAGTGCCAGATGAAGTGGTTGTACAATTACAAAATTTAAGAAGAATTTGAATAGGTACACGGGAGGGAGGAGCTTGGAGGGCTATGGGCCAAGTATGGGCAACTGGGACTAACAGGGAGGATGCTGTGGTCAGTATGGACCAATGGGACCATCAGGGAGGATGCTGTGGTCAGTATGGACCAATGGGACCATCAGAGAGGATGCTGTGGTCAGTATGGACCAATGGGACCATCAGGGAGGATGCTGTGGTCAGTATGGACCAATGGGACCATCAGAGAGGATGCTGTGGTCAGTATGGACCAATGGGACTAACAGGGAGGATGCTGTGGTCAGTATGGACCAATGGGACCTTCAGAGAGGATGCTATGGTCATTATGGACCAATGGGACTAACAGGGAGGATGCTGTGGTCAGTATTGGACCAATGGGACTAACAGGGAGGATGCTGTGGTCAGCATTGGACCAATGGACTAACAGAGATGATGCTGTGGTCAGTATGGACCAATGGGACCATCAGGGAGGATGCTGTGATCAGTATGGACCAATGGGACCATCAGAGATGATTCTGTGGTCAGTATGGACCAATGGGACTAACAGAGATGATTCTGTGGTCAGTATGGACCAATGGGACCATCAAGGAGGATGCTGTGGTGAGTATGGACCAATGGGACCATCAGAGAGGATGCTGTGTTCATTATGGACCAATGGGACTAACAGAGAGGATACTGTGGTCAGTATTGGACCAATGGGACTAACAGAGAGGATGTTGTGGTCAGTATGGACCAACGGGACCATCAGAGAGGATGCTGTGGTCAGTATGGACCAATGGGACTAACAGGGAGGATGCTGTGGTCAGTATTGGACCAATGGGACCATCAGGGAGGATGCTGTGGTCAGTATGGACCAATGGGACCATCAGAGAGGATGCTATAGTCATTATGGACCAATGGGACTAACAGGGAGGATGCTGTGGTCAGTATTGGACCAATGGGACTAACAGAGAGGATGCTGTGGTCAGTATTGGACCAATGGGACTAACAGAGAGGATGTTGTGGTCAGTATTGGACCAATGGGACTAACAGGGAGGATGCTGTGGTCATTATGGACCAAAGGGACTAACAGAGAGGATGCTGTGGTCATTATGGATCAATGGGACTAACAGAGATGATGCTGTGGTCAGTATTGGACCAATGGGACCATCAGGGAGGATGCTGTGGTCAGTATGGACCAATGGGACTAACAGGGAGGATGCTGTCGTCAGTATGGACCAATGGGACCATCAGAGAGGATGCTATGGTCATTATGGACCAATGGGACTAACAGGGAGGATGCTGTGGTCAGTATTGGACCAATGGGACTAACAGAGAGGATGCTATGGTCATTATGGACCAATGGGACTAACAGGGAGGATTATGTGGTCAGCATTGGACCAATGGGACCATCAGAGAGGATGCTGTGGTCAGTATGGACCAATGGGACCATCAGGGAGGATGCTGTGGTCAGTATGGACCAATGGGACTAACAGGGAGGATGCTGTTGTCAGTATGGACCAATGGGACCATCAGAGAGGATGCTATGGTCATTATGGACCAATGGGACTAACAGGCAGGATGCTGTGGTCAGTATTGGACCAATGGGACTAACAGAGAGAATGTTGTGATCAGTATTGGACCAATGGGACTAACAGGGAGGATGCTGTGGTCATTATGGACCAATGGGACTAACAGAGATGATGCTGTGGTCAGTATTGGACCAATGGGACCATCAGAGAGGATGCTGTGGTCAGTATGGACCAATGGGACTAACAGGGAGGATGTTGTGGTCAGTATTGGACCAATGGGACTAACAGAGAGGATGCTGTGGTCAGCATTGGACCAATGGGACCATCAGAGAGGATGCTGTGGTCGGTATGGACCAATGGGACCATCAGAGAGGATGCTATAGTCATTATGGACCAATGGGACCAACAGGGAGGATGTTGTGGTCAGTATTGGACCAATGGGACTAACAGAGAGGATGCTGTGGTCAGTATTGGACCAATGGGACTAACAGAGAGGATGTTGTGGTCAGTATTGGACCAATGGGACTAACAGGGAGGATGCATTGGTCATTATGGACCAAAGGGACTAACAGAGAGGATGCTGTGGTCATCATGGACCAATGGGACTAACAGAGATGATGCTGTGGTCAGTATTGAACCAATGGGACCATCAGGGAGGATGCTGTGGTCAGTATGGACCAATGGGACCATCAGAGAGGATGCTGTTGTCAGTATGGACCAATGGGACCATCAGAGAGGATGCTATGGTCATTATGGACCAATGGGACTAACAGGCAGGATGCTGTGGTCAGTATTGGACCAATGGGACTAACAGAGAGGATGTTGTGGTCAGTATTGGACCAATGGGACTAACAGGGAGGATGCTGTGGTCATTATGGACCAATGGAACTAACAGAGATGATGTTGTGGTCAGTATTGGACCAATGGGACCATCAGGGAGGATGCTGTGGTCAGTATGGACCAATGGGACTAACTGAGATGATTCTGTGATCAGTATGGACCAATGGAACTAACAGGGAGGATGCTGTGGTCAGCATTGGACCAATGGGACCATCAGAGAGGATGCTGTGGTCGGTATGGACCAATGGGACCATCAGGGAGGATGCTGTGATCAGTATGGACCAATGGGACCATCAGAGAGGATGCTGTGGTCAGTATGGACCAATGGGACTAACAGGGAGGATGCTGTGGTCAGTATGGACCAATGGGACCATCAGAGAGGATGCTATGGTCATTATGGACCAATGGGACTAACAGAGAGGATGCTATGGTCAGTATGGACCAATGGGACTAACTGAGATGATTCTGTGATCAGTATGGACCAATGGGACTAACAGGGAGGATGCTGTCATCAGTATGGACCAATGGGACCATCAGAGAGGATGCTATGGTCATTATGGACCAATGGGACTAACAGGGAGGATGCTGTGGTCAGTATTGGACCAATGGGACTAACAGGGAGGATGCTGTTGTCAGCATTGGACCAATGGGACCATTAGGGAGGATGCTGTGGTCAGTATGGACCAATGGGACCATTAGGGAGGATGCTGTGATCAGTATTGGACCAATGGGACTAACAGGGAGGATGCTGTTGTCAGCATTGGACCAATGGGACCATTAGGGAGGATGCTGTGGTCAGTATTGGACCAATGGGACTAACTGAGATGATTCTGTGATCAGTATGGACCAATGGGACTAACAGGGAGGATGCTGTTGTCAGTATGGACCAATGGGCTGAAGGACCTATTTGCATCCTGCGTTACTCTGTGACTCTATGAGAGAAGACAGCAGGGAAACACAATTGAAATGTTTCAGATCAGATAGGCATTTGATTGATGACATCTTCAAAAGACGATGCCTCAAAAAGGCGGCATCCATCACTAAAGACCCTCAGCACCCAGGACATGCCCTCTTCTCATTGCTGCCATTAAGGAGGAGGTACAGGAGCCTGAAGACACACTCAACAATTCAGGAGCAGCTTCCCTTCCTCTGCCGTGAGATTTCAGATCTGCCCGTGAACCCATGAACACCACCTCACTTGCCTTGGTTCTCCTTTGCAGTTCTAATTTAACAATTTGATTTATATTAGAAATATATTTCTTATTGTAATTTCTGGTTTTTAAATTATAAATTGCAATGTACTGCTGCCACAAAACATGCAATATCATGACCTGCTTGTTCTGGGATGTTCAGGCATCCAACGAGGAAAGATTGATACGTTGAAAAACTTACCTGCAGCAACATCACCGGTGATAAACGGCGGTCACTAGAAAAATAGAAATTAAACAAGAATTATGCACAGGCTGTACAAAAAAGAAGACATTTAGATAAACAAAAACAATGTTCATTGTATTTCAAAGTGATCAAAGTGGTCACAAACACGGGAGGTTCTGCAGACGCTGGAAATCCAGAGCAACACACACAAAACTCCGGAGGAACTCAGCAGGTCAGGCAGCATCTATGGGGGAGGAATAAACAGGGCTGAGACCCTTCATTAGGACAAAGGAAGGGGGAAGAAGCTGGAATAAAAAGGTGGGGGGGGGGAAGGGTGCAAGCTGGCAGGCGACAGGTGGAGGTGGAGTGAGAAGCTTCACCGTATAAGACCATAAGACATAGGAACAGAATTTGGCCATTTGGCCCATCGAGTCTGCACCGCCATCCATCATGGCCGATTTATTATCCCTCTCAATCTCATTTTTTTGCTTTCACTCCCAACCTTTGACACCCTGACTAATCAAGAATGTATGAACCTCTGCTTTAAATATACCCCTCAGTCATCTGCGGCAGTGAATTCTACAGATTCTCCTCTCTCCGGCCAAATAAATTCCTCCTCCTGTCTGTTGTAAATGGATTTTGTTCTGAGGGTGGCCCCTCTGGTCCTAGACTTCCCCACCCTAGGAAACATCCATTCTATACATGTCTTTCAATATTCAATACATTTCGGTGAGATCCCCCTTCATTCTTCTAGACTCCAGCGAGTACAGGCCCAGAGCCATCAAACACTCCACATACATTAACCCTTTCCTTCCTGGATCATTCTTGTGAACCTCCTCTGAACCCTCTCCAATATCAGTGCATCTTTTCTTAGATAAGGGGCCCCAAACTGCTCACGATACTCCAAGTGCAGTCAGACCAATGCCTTACAAAGCCTCAGCATTACATCCTTGCTTTTATATTCTAGACCTCTTGAAATGAATGCTAACATTGCATTTGCCTTCCTCACCACTGACTCAACCTGCAAATTAACCTTTAGGGAATGCTGTATGAAGACTCCCAAGTCCCTTTGCACCTTTGATTTTTGAATTTTGAATTTACTTCCACAAAACTACCAGACCCTCCACCTATTCCCATTTCATCTGAAAACTTGGCCACAAATCACTGACATGTAGTCTGAAAAGAAAGGGTCTCATTACTGACACCTGTGGCACACCCCTAGTCACTGGCAGCCAATCAGAAAAGGCCCCCCTTATTCTCATTCTTGGTGTCCCGACAATCAGCCAATCTTCTCTCCATGCTGAAACCTTCCCTGTAATACCATGGGCTCTTAACTTGTTAAGCAGCCTCATGTGAGGCACCTTGTCAAAGACCTTCTGAAAATCCAAGTAAACTACATCCACTGACTCTCCCTTGTCTATCTTGCCTGTAATTTCCTTTTGATAGATGTGACAAAAATAAGCCAATATTAATACCAAAATTCCACCAAGTGTTATCACTGATGTGTTAGGCAGAATATGTTAGCCACACAAGAAATTCTGCAGATGCTGGAAATCCAGAGCAACACACACAAAATGCTGGAGGAACTCAGCAGGTCAGGCAGCATCTACGGAAATTAATAAAGAGTCGATGTTTCAGGCCGAGACCCTTCCTTCGGACTGGAGAGGAAGGGAGAAGAAGCCAGAATGAGAAGATGGGGGAGCAAGCTAGCAGGTGATAGGTGAAGCCAGGAGGGTGGGATAGATAAAGAGTTGGAGAAGGAGAAATCTGACCGTGGACCATGGGGGAAAGGGAAGGAGGAGGGGGGGCCACGGGAAGATGGGAGATGAGAAGAGTTAAGAAGCCTGAGTGGGGGATAGAAGAGGGGTGGAGGGAGGGAAATAACTTTTTACTGGGAGTAGGAGAAATCGATGTTCATGCCATCAGGTTGGAGACTATCCAGATAGAATTTAAGGTGCTGCTCTTCCACCATGAGGGTGGCCTCATCATGGCAGAAAGGGAGGCTGTGGACTAGTTCCTGGGTGGTCGAGATCGCTGAGGATCTGACCTGATCCCAACATATCGATGTAGTTATACAGGAGGCAAGACAGCGGCTATACTTTATTAGGAGTTTGAAGAGATTTGGTGTGTCAACAAACACACTCAAAAACTTCTATAGTTGTACCGTGGAGAGCATTCTGACAGGCTGCATCACTGTCTGGTATGGGGGGACTACTGCACAGGACTGAAAGAAGCTGCAGAAGGTTGTAAATCTAGTCAACTCCATCTTGGGTACTAGCCTACAAAGTACCCAGGACATCTTTAGGGAGCGGTGTCTCAGAAAGGCAGCGTCCATTATTAAGGACCTCCAGCACCCAGGGCATGCCCTTTTCTCGCTGTTACTATCAGGTAGGAGGTACAGAAGCCTGAAGGCGCACACTCAGCGATTCAGGAACAGCTTCTTCCCCTCTGCCATCCGATTCCTAAATGGACATTGAAGCTTTGGACACTACCTCACTTTTTTTTAATATACAGTATTTCTGTTTTTGCACATTAAAAAAAATCTATTCAATACACGGAATTGATTTCAGCAACACACACAAAATGCTGGTGGAACGCAGCAGGTCAGGCAGCATCTATAGGGAGAAGCACTGTCGACATTTCGGGCCGAGACCCTTTGTCAGGACGTAATCGATTTACTTGTTTATATTGTTTATATAAAATGATTTATTTTATTTATTATTATTAGTTTTCTCTCTCTGATAGATTATGTATTTGCATTAAACTGCTGCTGCTAGGTTAACAAATTTTATGTCACATGCCGGTGACACTAAACCTGATTGGGAATCAGAATTAATGTATCGTCCTGTGTTTCTCTTCTATCACCACAAGAGGGCAGCATGGTAATGTAGCGCCTGGCACAACGCTTCACAGCGCCAGCGACCCGGGAAGCTGGAGCACCCGGAGGAAACCCACACATTCACAGGGAGAACGTACAATCTCCTTACGGATAACGTTGAGATTCTGAATTCCAACGGCCCAAGCTATAATAGCATCGCGCTAACCGCTATGGTCCCGTGGCACTGTATCTGACACAGGGTGATCTCTGTATTAAAGATAAAAGGCAGCTTTATGAGTCTGAAGCAGTGGATGTGCAATAGCACCTTACTCAGTAGGGAACTACAGCGCCAAAAGAGGCCATTCACCCTATCAGGCCCATGGTGTCCCAGCAGCGTCAATCCCCCTGTCAACTTGTTCCTTCTCTGATACCCTTAACTCCTTCTGTCATTGAGTCATATAGACATAGAACACTACAGGACATAAACAGGCCCTTCAGCCCATCTAGTACAGGCTAATCTGTTATTCTGCCCAGTCCCATCGACCTGCATTAGGACAATATCCCTCCACCCTCCTCCCATCCACGTCCTTCCCCAGGTTTCTCTTCAATGTTGAAATCGAACCTGCATCGACCACTTCCAGTGCCAGCTCGTTCCACACAATGGAAGTCATGGAAGCAATTTAATCAGAATCGGGGTTTATTGCCACTGGCAAATGTTGTGAAATTTGCTGTTTCGCGGCAGCAGTATAGCACAGTACATAAAAATGAGCTTAAATTACAAAATGCATAAATTGTGCAAAAACGGGAAGATGGGTCCATGGACTGTTCAGAAATCAGATGACAGAGTGAAGGACATGGTCCTGAATCAGTGAGTGTGTGTTCTCAGGCCCCTACATCTCCTCCCTGATGGTAGCAATGAGAAGAGAGCGTGCCCTGGGTAGTCAGAGTCCTTCATGCCAGATGCCACCTTCTTGAAGAAGCAGCTCTTGAAGACGTCCTTGATGGTGGTCTGGCCGCGATGGTGCTGGCTGGGTCCGATTGGAGCCTCCACCAGACTATGATGCAGCCTTGTGAGAGGAACCCGGAGGAAAGGCGCACGTCACAGCGAGGAAGTACAAACTGCTTACAGACAACCCTGGAGGCTGCGGTTGACCGGATGGAGGAAATGGACACTCAACACGTTGGTTTGAGACCCTTCACCCACACTGAAAGACAGAGCATAGAACACTGAACATTACAGCACAGTACAGGCCCTTCTGCCCACAATGTTGTGCCGACCTTCCAACCTACTCTAAGACCAACCTAACCCTTCCCTCCCACATACCCTCCATTTTTCTATCATCCACATGCCTATCAGAGTCTCTTAAATGTTTTAATGTACCTGCCTCTACAGCACCTCTGGCAGGGTGTTCCACACACCCACCAGCAGTTTATAAAAACTGCTTCTGAGATCCCTCCAATCACCTTAAGATCATGGCCCCTCATAATAGCCACTTCTAACCTGGGGAAAAGCCTCCGGCTGTCCACTCGATCCATGCCTCTAATGTCCGCAAATTAGTAAGCCTAACTGTATGTTTTGGACTGTGGGAGGAAACCAGAGCACCCGGAGAAAAGCCGTGAGTTCACAGGGGAGAACGTACAAGCTCCTTACAGATGGTGGTGAGAATTGAACCCTGGTTACTAGCTTTGTAAAGTGTTACACATGACTGTGCTACTGTACCACCTCGGAAAGAGACATGGATTGAGAGGGAGAACCTGGTGATACGTTCGGACTCCGGCTACCCCTTCCCTCCACATTCCTTCATGTTCTGAGCTCTGTGCATTCTTGGCAAAGCTCGGGCACAAAGAGTTAACCAGCTAGGCTTTAATTCCCACAAAATGACCTGCGAACAAATGGACCATTGATGAACTTGGGACACGATGAGAAGCCGGGTGAGGAGAGGTGGAGAGTATGGTCACAGAGTGACTTTTGATAACTTGATTTGGAAAAATAACTTTGAAACGAGAACTGTTAAACTGCATTCAAAGAAACTCCTCAAACCTACCTAAAGTATTCTTGCCGAGGTTAAGGCAAAAGGTACAGTTCGTTCAAATGAAAACACTTGCCTGTCCAAATACTTCAGTCTGTTTACCTGAGGGGTGAATGTGCTCAGTCTACAGATCTGGTTTGAAATTAGCACTGTAGTTTGATGTTGGCCTGGGTGAAGGTGCTCAACTATGCTGGAATGTAGGAAAATGAGGTGACTGGCCTTATGGAAGTGTTTAAAATTATGAGAGATATAAATAAGGTTGACTGTAAAAGTCTTTTCACCTGAGGCGGGGAGTCCAAAGCTAGGGGCCAAATTGCCTTGGAATTTTTAAAAGGTTCAGGATACAAGGTTTGAAATCTCAACCCTTTAGAGGGGTGAGAGCAGACGAGTGAGATCTTGTCTTCAGGTTAGTCATTGTTGTCCCATGGCAAGGTTATCAACTGTGGCTCCTAGGTTTAATATTTTTTGTTAACTGGTCTACGTTAGTGAGACCATCTCTTCCTCGCCATTAGTGGGATCAGTCCATCTTTCCTCTTGGTTGGTTCGGGGGGAAAATATCAAAGATGGGGAGAAGAGAGAGCCCACCCCAGGACTCCCTAAGCAAAGGTTTAGGAGGATGTTGTCAGGAATAGAGGTTCTCAGTTCTGGGGAGAGTGTTAGATACATGGGTTATGGCCAAGTGAAAATCGCTCAGCACGTTAGTGCAAGGGTGTTTATTAGGCGCATCCAATTAGCAAAAATAGTGAAAAGAAAACTGACAATACTTACAAAAAGCTATCTACCAGAAAACACAGCAATAGGTCTGTTGTTCAGTGTGAACTCTTGGCAACTCGATCTCCCTCTCACCTACTGAGGGTGGAGAGCTCCTTGTTGTTTCCGTACCATCTCTAATTGTCAACAAATTTAACTCAATACTACACATGAATCAGAACATGATGCATCCCACAATGTAGTTACAATCATATTGCACAATAAACAAAAGCATCGACCTTAAGACCATCAGATATAGGAGCAGAAGTAGGCCATTTGGCCCATCGAGTCTGTTCTGCCATTCAATCACGGGTGATCCAATTCTTCCAGTCATCCCCACTCCCCTGCCTTCTCCCCACACCCTTTGATGCCCCAGCTAATCAAAAACCTATCTACCTCTGCCTTAAATACACCCAATGACTTGGCTTCTGCAGGCACTCATGGCAATAAATTCCACAGATTTACCACCCTCTGACGAAAGTAATTTCTCTGCATCGCTGTTCTAAATGGATGTTCTTCAATCCTGAAGTCATGCCCTCTTGACCTAGACTCCCCTACCATGGGAAATAACTTTCCCATATCTAACCTGTTGAGGCCTTTTAACATTCGGAATGTTTCTATGAGATCCCCCCTCATTCTCCTGAACTCCAGGGAATACAGCCCAAGAGCTGCCAGACGTTCCTCATACAGTAAACCTTTCAGTCTTGGACTCATTCTCATTAATCTTCTATGGGTGGGCACAGTGGTTAGCATGGACTGGATGGGCTGAAGGGCCTGTATCTGCGCTGTAATTGCTTCATGAATTTATAAATCTACCCAAAGGTATGTGTGTGAAGAAGCTACTGCTGATTTTTTTTTACTTAATAATCTTTAACCTTGGCTTATCAAACATTAAACACAACTTTAGAACCTAGGAGTCTCTCCTTCTCTTTCTCCCTCTCTCCTTCTCTTTCTCCCTCTCTCCTCCATCACTCTCTCTCTCTCTCTCTCACTTTCTCTCTCCCCATCTCTCACCCATCATTCTCACTCTTTCTCTCCCTCTTTGCTGTCTGGTTGCATCACGGTCAGCTGTGCCAATTCGAAAGCACAGGAACTGCAGAGAATAGTGGATTCAGCCCAATACATCACGGGGACATCCCGTCCGACCACTGACGAGATTTGAAAACTGGAGTGGAAAACGAGAGTGGGGGCAGAAATGACTGGAATTGATAAAAATCGAGGTTCGTGCTATTGGGGGGGGGGTGGGGGAGGGGGGTTATCCAGATGGAATATAAGGTTTTGTTCCCCCAACTTGAGTTTGAGGTTGCTGACATTTGCGGACAATTGCCCAGTCAGAGTTCTTGAGGACAATCTCCCAGTCAGAATATTTGAGGACAATCTCCCAGTCAGAATATTTGAGGACAATCTCCCAGTCAGAGTATTTGAGAACAATCTCCCAGTCAGAATGTTTGAGGACTATCTCCCAGTCTCCCAATCTCTCATAAAGTGACACTAGTCACAGGAGTGTCTGTAAATGTGACTGACAGGAAATGATAAATTGGTGGTGGTTGGGGGAGCGGAGGGGTGGGTTAGCGGGTGGAGGTGTCGATCAGCCTCACTGCTTGAAGAAAGTCACTGTTTTGAGTCTGGTGGTCCTGGTGTTGTCAGAACCAAGGACTCAGCGGTGGAGTCCGGGCACCCTCGCAGGTGGGCAGCCGAACGGGGTTGACAACAACGCTAGTGACAGACTGCACGTTCCTGTCTGTTTGAGTTTCATTGTGTTTGTGTTTAACTCCCTTCCTTATGTTTCAGTCTTGTCAAGTCTGGACCAAAGCATAGCAACGATGTTCCCAGCTTACCTCAGTCCGCATTCCAGGAAAGTAGATTACAATTTAGGTCAATGGTATTAAAACACTGCTTCTGAGCCATAGTCACAGTGTTAGATTTTTGTTTGAGAAATTTGGTTGGTGGCCTTTTTGGCCGAGTATTTATAATTTTTCCTTCTGCTCTGTACAGATCTTATTACAAGTCAGTGCTGTCTGTCTCCCTCTGCACTTGGTCCAGCACCAAACACCGTGTCAGGTGTGGATGCTACGTAGCTTCCCTGCTGGGCGTGAGACAGTCCATGAGCAGGGTGGGTGGGACATGCTCTCAAACTCGGATAACATTCTGGTAAATACAGCCAGGTAAACGGAAAGCTGATTGGAACAAGTTTCTCAAGCTTCTGCTCCATCATTCCATTGTGCCTGTTTCTTTTCCTTCTCAACCTGATCTCCTGCCGTTTCTGTAGGGTTACAGCCCTCTAGGGTGGCACAGCACTGTAGTGATTAGTGCCAGCAGTAAGATCGGGGTTCAGTCTGTAAGGAGTCTGTACCTGTGACCGTGGGGTTTCCTCCTGCAGTCCCAGACGTACGGGTTAAGGTTAGTAAGTTGTGGACGTGCTCTGTCGGCACTGGAAGTGTGGTGACGCTTATGGACTGTCCCCAGCACATCCTCAGACTGTGTCAACGTATTTCACTATATGTCACATGTGACAAATGACACTGATCTTTCTCCCCGTACCTTTGATGCCCTGACTATTCAAGAATCTATTATGCTCCACTTTAAATAAACCCAGTGACTTGGCCTCCACAGCCACTTGTGGCAAAAAATTCCACAGATCACCACCCTCTGGATAAAGAAATTACTCCTCATCTCCTTTCTAAAAGACCATCCCTCTGTTCTGAGGCTGTGTCCTCTGATCCTAGACTCCCCCACCATAGGAAACATCTTCTCCACATCCACTCTATCTGTGTCCTCTGGTCCTAGACTCCCCCACTATAGGAAACATCCTCTCCACATCCACTCTATCTGTGTCCTCTGCTCCTAGACTCCCCCACTATAGGAAACATCCTCTCCACATCCACTCTATCTGTGTTCTCTGATCCTAGACTCCCCCACTATAGGAAACATCCTCTCCACATCCACTCTATCTGTGTCCTCTGGTCCTAGACTCCCCCACTATAGGAAACATCCTCTTCACATCCACGCTATCTGTGCCCTCTGGTCCTAGACTCCCCCACTATAGGAAACATCCTCTCCACATCCACTCTATCTGTGTCCTCTGGTCCTAGACTCCCCCACTATAGGAAACATCCTCTCCACATCCACTCTATCTGTGTCCACTGGTCCTAGACTCCCCCACTATAGGAAACATCCTCTCCACATCCACTCTATCTGTGACCTCTGGTCCTAGACTCCCCATTATAGGAAACATCCTCTCCACATCCAGTCTATCTGTGTCCTCTGGTCAAAGACTCCCCACTATAGGAAACATCCTCCCCACATCCACTCTATCTGTGCCCTCTGGTCCTAGACTCCCCCACTATAGGAAACATCCTCTCCACATCCACTCTATCCGTACCCTCTGGTCCTAGACTCCCCCACCATAGAAAACATCCTCTCCACATCCACTCTATCTGTGTCCTCTGGTCCTAGACTCCCCCACCATAGGAAACATCCTCTCCTCATCCACTCTGTCTGTGTCCTCTGGTCCTGGACTCCCCCACTATAGGAAACATCCTCTCCACATCCACTCTATCTGTGTCCTCTGGTCCTAGACTCCCCCACTATAGGAAACATCCTCTCCACATCCACTCTATCTGTGTCCTCTGGTCCTAGACTCCCCCACTATAGGAAACATCCTCTCCACATCCACTCTATCTGTGTCCTCTGGTCCTAGACTCCCCCACTATAGGAAACATCCTCCCCACATCCACTCTATCTGTGCCCTCTGGACCTAGATTCCCCCACTATAGGAAACATCCTCTCCACATCCACTCTATCTGTGTCCTCTGGTCCTAGATTCCCCCACTATAGGAAACATCCTCTCCACATCCACTCTATCTGTGTCCTCTGGTCCTAGACTCCCCCACTATAGGAAACATCCTCTCCATATCCACTCTATCTGTGTCCTCTGGTCCTAGACTCCCCCACTATAGGAAACATCCTCTCCATATCCACTCTATCTGTGTCCTCTGGTCCTAGACTCCCCCACTATAGGAAACATCCTCTCCACATCCACTCTATCTGTGTCCTCTGGTCCTAGACTCCCCCACTATAGGAAACATCCTCTCCACATCCACTCTATCTGTGTCCTCTGGTCCTAGACTCCCCCACTATAGGAAACATCCTCCCCACATCCACTCTATCTGTGCCCTCTGGACCTAGACTCCCCCACTATAGGAAACATCCTCTCCTCATCCACTCTGTCAAGGGCACTCTTTCACCATTCTCCATTCGATAGGTTTTGTTGAGATCCCCCCTCATCTTCTAAACTCCAGTGAGCACTGGCCCAGAACCATCAATTGCTCCCCGAACATTAACCCTTTCATTACCGAGATCACTCTCGTAAAACTTCTCTGGATCTGATCTAACGTCAGCACATCTTTCCTTAGATATTGGACAGAAAACTGCTCAAGCTACTCCAAATATTGTCTGACCAACGCCTTATAAAGCCTCAGCTAACCTGATTGTGACTGTGATAGAATGCTGCGTTCTTTTAAAGACGTTCAGTGCTGGCTTTGGAGTGTACTCAATGAAGCAGAATCGAAGGGAGGAAGGGCCCAATCCTGCTCCTGTGTCTTATGGTCTCATGATTGAATGGAGGAGCAGACTCGATGGGACGAATGGCCTAATCCTGCTCCTGTGTCTTATAACAGATCTCATCAAAGTCCTAATGGTGGTTAAGGCCAAATGTAACCAGAAGAACGACACCTGAGTAGTCTATAATCTGTCTCACCACTGACTGCTCTCTTTTTTTCCAGTTTTAATTTCCTTGGAAAATTGAAAACGCAGATGTCTTTATTCCTGATTTTGGCAAGCTTCACTCTCTCCGTTTTAAATTCCACCGGATTTTAAGAAAGGCTCCTCTTCTGCTCGAGTCAGCAGTTGTGTGTGGAATCCGTACGTCCCCAGGAGAGCTGGGTGTGAGGCTCCATTGGGTTATTAAACTGTCACGTCCCTGAAGCAGCAGAAATCATTCTGCATAAAAGTGCCTTACTTCTGATTGGTCTTCGCTTTGAAATTTTAAACGGTGTATTGAGCTATTTCAGAGAGTTCTCAATTGCATTTCCATAACGTTTCTCCTAATCTGCATTCCCAGTCCCTGCCATCAGAATCAGGCAGGCTACCACCGTCTCTCTGGACATGAAATTGGTTGCTTTGCAGTAACAGTACAATGCAAAGAAAAGGGACAGAACTAGGCCATCTGGCCCATTGAATCTCTTCCTCCATTCCATACAGAACCATTACTCACTCGCAGTACCGCCTGTTACAGTCAGGGCAGCAGTGAAGGTTCCCATCTCTGCCGGTGTTCAGGGTTTCCTTCGTCATGTCAGTAGCTTCCTCTTGGTTTTCACACTGTCAGTCATGCAAATCCCGGGAGGAGACTCAGGAATACCGTCACACTCCGATGTAGAAGGATTCCTCGTTGCTGTTTCCAGAACAATTTTGTTTTACCGGTCAGGGTTGTTAGTTCTGAGCAGAACCCCTGAACCTAGAAGACTGGTGGACTGTACCTAGTCTGGCCTCTACCCTTTGACCTGTTTGGCCTGGGTGACCCCACCAAGAGCCAAAGCACAAAGCCCTGACTCCAGCCAGCACACAGTAGCTCTCCGGGTCACTGAGGCACGTAAGCTTGAAACCACAGCAAGACTGTTGTGGCCCACTTGGAGGGTAAGACCTTAAGATTGGGCGGAGTTAAGATGATGCCAAATGACTGCCTCTCTGAGCTCATCTACGAAAAACAGCTTAATTCCTTCTTTTAATATCTCTCTTTTTTTTCCTTTTCAAGGTAGTTGGGGTTCTTCTGAGGTCCTGATCTGCAAAAGCACTCAAACTGTACTCAAACCCTCTCTCGCTGCTCCCCATCCACCAGCATTTTGTGTGTGTTGTTGCTCAAACTGTAGTGTTTTATTTTACGGCAGGTGAGTTCCCGCCCGTTTTCCAACATCTCCGGGCACAGCTTGGAAGATGGCAGCTCCTGGGTGCGGCCCTGAGATGACCGGTTTCAGGCCGGTGTTGCCGACTGAGGTATCCGGGAGGTGGAACATCAGGATTTCACTGTGGCGGACGGATGGAGAAGCGACTGTGATATCGTAACAGCGTGTCGATCTCTCTGAGCCCTGCTGGTGAGAGAGGGGCTGTGGCATGCTGAACTGTCTGGTTTTTGGTGACTGCAGATCACGGTCTCTCTTTGGGTGCTCTGGGTGGGTGGTGGGTGCTGAAGCATGCGGAGGACGGGGGAGGGGGAGAGGGTTCTAACGTTTTTCTGTCATTAGGGCTTTTGGATTCTTCTCTTTTCGTGGATGTCTGTGAAGACCAACGTTTCAGGTTGTGTACTGAATGTCTTCTCTGAGAACAAACAGAACCATTGAACCAAATAACCATAACATATAGAAGTAGAATTAGGCCATTTGGCCCATCGAGCCTGCTCCGCCATTATATCATGGCTGATTCATTTCCCTCCCAGACCCGACCTCCTGCCTTCTCCCTGTATCCCTTCATGCCCTGACCAATCAAGAACCTATCAACCTGATTTATTATCCCTCTCAACGCCATTGCAGTAATTTACAAAAATAAATATTGTAACAAAAATGGAATAATAAGGTACTGTTCATGTGCTCGTGGGCAGTTGGTGATAGAGTCATTGAACACCACAGCACAGAAAGAGGCCTTCAGCCCCTCTACTTTATGCTGACCTGGTCTTCTGCCTGGTCCTATTGACCGGCACTCAACCATACCCCTCCCATCTATGTACTTATCCAAACTTCTCTTAAATGTTACAATTGAACCCATATCCAGCATTTCTATTGGGAGCTCATTCCACGTTCTCACCACCCCCTAGGTGAAAAGATTCCCCCTCGGGTAAATATTTTACCTTTCACTCTTAACCTCTATCTCTAGTCTCACCTAACTTCTGTGCCTGCTTTCATTTACCCTATCGATACCCCTCATAATTTTGTATGCCTCTATCAAATCTCCCCTCATTCTCCTACACTTTGGGAAAGAGATGAGGAGGAATTTCTTTGGCCAGAGGGTGGTGAATCTGTGGAATTCATTGCCACAGGCAGCTGTGGAGGCCGAGTCACTGGGTATATTTAAAGGAGTGGTTGATGGATTCTTAAATAGTCAGGGTGTCAAAGGTTACGGGGAGAAGACAGGAGAGTGGGGTTAAGAGGGATAATAGTTTGTTGTTCATCCTTCGGAGTCGAAGACGACCACGACTTCAGTCAGGTGGAGGGTTTGTGACTGTGGGTCCGGAGGTGACTGGGCCCTGAAAGCTCGCCCACATGTGGGACACGAGGGTAGGTGCTGCAGTGGAAGTGGAGGTAGCTCAAGCCTTGCGTGCAGCGCGTTTCCTCTGAGCCTCTGCGGTGCATCTGATTTCTGCTGCATACGCTCCTTTAGTGGTCCACCAGGTTGGGCGGTCCAGAGCAAGCGATTCCCAGCTACTGGGATTGCTGTTGAGGTCTTTGAGGGACACTTTGAGGCAGTCTTTGAAATGTTTCTTCTGCCCTCCAACTGAGCGCTTGCCCTGGCTCAGCTCTCCATACAGCAGCTGTTTTGGTAGTCGACTGTCAGACATCCTGACGACATGGCCAGCCCATCTGGCTTGGGCTTTCTGTAGGAGGGTGTAGACGCTGTGGGTGCTAGCCCACTCCAGGACCTCCGTGTCTGGGACTTTGTCCTGCCATCGTACGTGGGGAAGTCTGCGGAGGCAGCTCAAGTGGAAGTGGTTGAGCTGTTTAGCGTGTCTGCTGTAGACAATCCAGGTCTCGCTGGCATAGAGGAGGGTGGTGAGAACCACTGCTCGGTGGACCTTCAGCTTGGTGGTAAGGCTGAGTCCTCTCCGCTCCCATACATTCTCACGGAGTCTCCCAAAGGCGGCACTGGCTTTGGCAATTCTGTTGCTGATCTCTGCATCTATGTTCACCGCTCGTGATAGAGTACTGCCCAGATAAGTAAAGCTGTCGACTGCCAGTGGCTTCTGCCCCTTTACTGTGATGTGATAATAAATCAGCCATGATGGGATGGCAGAGCAGACTCAATGGGCTGAATGGTCTCATTCTGCCCCTATGTTTTATGGTCTTAAACTGCAGTCTAACCTCTGGATGGTTCAGAAAAAGATACCAATAAACATCTCTGGGTCATTAGTGCTCGGGGTTTGCAAGTCACTCGTTATGGGGAGTGGATCAGTGCCATGATCTGTCTACTCTCCTGCTCCTCCGGGCTGCCGTTAAGGATAACTACTCTTTGCAATACGTTAATGAACTTGGCTTACAAACAGAAAGTTCTGGAAATACTTTGTCTGAGAAAAGCAAAGTGTTTCATTTCTTGTACGTTAATGAGGGCATTATTTTCTGAAGGTCCAGTATCTTGAAATCGAGGGTCAGCTTTAATGAGGGCATCATATCGTTTTCCAACAATGCAGTTACCTGAGATCAAAGATCAGCTTTATTCACCAAACACATTTACAGATTTTAGGAATTTGCTGTGGTGTGTTGGCGTGACACACAGAGAAAAACAACAACATTCAACAATTATAACGAGTTATATAACATTAACTTAGAGGTTAAAGCACAGGTCTGGAATGAAATGTGCATTACTACATAAACACCAGCATGGACCTGTATTTACAATGGAAACATCATTAGCACAACGCTTTGCGGCGCCAGAGACCCGCGTTCAATTCTGGCTGCTGCCGGTGAGGAGTTTGCATGCTCTGCCCGTGACTGAGCGGGTTTCCTCCGGGAGCTCTGGTCTTCTCCCTCAGGGCAAACGCACACTGGTTAGCAGGTTAATTGGTCATTGTAAACTGTCCTGCAGGGAACTGCTGGGTAGCCCAGAAGGACTGGCTGACACGTTATACCTCAATAAATTAATAAATAATAAAGAGTGGCATGAAGTGTTTACCGCACAGTGCCGTGACAGGGGTAATAGACAGAGGGGGGTGGGGCTCACTAGAATGATTGATCGGGGGGTGGGGGGGGGATGAAACTTTTAAGATGCTGTGAAGTTTTTGTTTTAATAGCCCTATAGAACTTTCCAGAAGGGAGCTTTTGGAGGTGGAAGGACAGTGAGGCAGAGGGGGAGAGGTGCTGGTGAGTGCCGGGCAGATACAAATCAGGCGGTCGTGTGGAGCAGGCCCTTCTGGCTCGCTGATCTGCGCCACGGAGAAACCCACCCATTTAAACCTACCTTAATCATGTGGCAATTACCCTACTAACCGGTGCGACATTGAACTGTGGGAGGGAACTGGGCAGCCGGTCGAAACCCACACGGAGTTGAATCAGCCATGAGAGAATGGCGGAGTGGGCTCGATGGGACAGATAGACTATGGCTTATTGCCTTATAACCCAGATTGCAACCATCCTCTGAGGCAGCATGATAATGCAATGGTTAGTACAAGGCTTTACTGCACCAGTGATCTCCGATCGGGGTTCAGTACCCGCGGTTATCTGTATGTGACTGCACGGGTTTCCACTGGGTGCTCTGGATTCCTCCCATGGTCCAGACAGGTACGGGGTTAGGTTGGTGAGTTGTGGGCACACTATGTTGGTGCCAGAAGCAATGTGACACTTGCGGGCAGTGCCCAGCACCACCTCATTGGCTGTTGGCACAAAATAACACATTTTTACAGTGTGTTTCAATGTGCATGTGATTAATAAAACTAGTCTTTAATCTTTAATGTTTATCTTTCCCTACCATTAATGGCGATGCCCCAAGAAGGCAGCATTCATCGTGAAGGACTCTCACAACCAAGGACGTGCCCGCTTCTCATCACTACCATCAGGGAGGGGGTACAGGAGCCTGAAGACCCCTCTTCCCATTGCTACCATCAGGGAGGAGGTACAGGAGCCTGAAGACCCCTCTTCCCACTGCTACCATCAGGGAGGAGGTACAGGAGCCTGAAGACCCCTTTCCCATTGCTACCATCAGGGAGGAGGTACAGGAGCCTGAAGACCCCTCTTCCCACTGCTACCATCAGGGAGGAGGTACAGGAGCCTGAAGACCCCTCTTCCCATTGCTACCATCAGGGAGGAGGTACAGGAGCCTGAAGACCCCTCTTCCCACTGCTACCATCAGGGAGGAGGTACAGGAGCCTGAAGACCCCTCTTCCCACTGCTACCATCAGGGAGGAGGTACAGGAGCCTGAAGACCCCTCTTCCCACTGCTACCATCAGGGAGGAGGTACAGGAGCCTGAAGACCCCTCTTCCCATTGCTACCATCAGGGAGGAGGTACAGGAGCCTGAAGACCCCTCTTCCCATCGCTACCATCAGGGAGGAGGTACAGGAGCCTGAAGACCCCTCTTCTCATTGCTACCATCAGGGAGGAGGTACAGGAGCCTGAAGACCCCTCTTCCCATCACTACCATCAGGGAGGAGGTACAGGAGCCTGAAGACACTCACTCAATGTTTTAGGAACAGTTTCTTCCCCTCTGCCATCAGATTTCACAATGGCCCATGGACACTACCTCCCTTTTCTTCTTTTGCACTATCTTTTGTAATTTTTCTCAAAAACACAAGAGATTCTGCAGATGGTGGAAAGTCAGAGCAACTCACAGAAAATGCTGGAGGAATTCAGCGTCTATGGCAATGGATAAACAGTCGACGTTTCGGGCTGAGACCCTTCCTCAGGACTGGGAAGGAAGCGGGAGGACGTCAGAATGAAAAGGAGGGAGGAGTGGCAGGAGGCTGGAGGGTGATAGGTGAAGCCGGGCGGGTGGGAAAGGTAAGAGGCTGGAAAGGAGAGGAGAGTGGATCATGAGAGAAAGGGAAAGAGGACAGGTAGCAGGGATGGGTGATACACAGGCTCAAAGTTCAGTGAATTTATTATCAAAGCACAAATATGTCCCCATATACAACCCTGAGCTTCATGCTTTTGTGGGAATCCTCAGTAACTCCTTATCAGTATCAGTGAAAGATCGCACTGACTGGGGTGTTCAACCAGTGTGTAAAAGACAACAAACTGTGCAGATACAAAAAGAAAGAAAGAAATAATAATAATAAAAAATAAGTAATAAATATGGAGAACATGAGATGAAGAGTCCTTGAAAGTGAGTCCATTGGCTGTGGGAACAGTTCAGTGATGGGGTGAGTGAAGTTGAGGTGAGGAGCGGGGTAAGAGCCCAGAGTGGGAAATAGAGGGGAGGGGGAGGAGGAATAATTACTGGAAGCCGGAGAAATCGATGTTCATACCATTAGGTTGGCGGCAACCCAGATGGAATACGAGGTGTTGCCTCTCCACCCTAAGGGTGGCCTCACCATGGCAGAAGAGGAGGCCACGGGCGAAAGTGGAGATAATATTCATGTCTTGTTCTGTACTGCTGCAGCAGAACAAATTTCACGACATATGTCAGCGATAATAAACCTGATTCTGATTCCTTTCCAATTCCACAAAAATGAGGGAACAGGAAGTTTATACAAACCCTCAAAGTTGGCAGGGTAGTGTAAGAAAGCTGCAGTAATTACTCAGTTCCTGGATTTTATAGAGATAGAGTTGCAAAATCAAGACACGTATACAACAAAGTTCCCAATTCAGCCGGGCTGCTCTGCTGATATTTGTGCAAAGCTTTTTAGGAAAAGTGCCAAGGTGGATAGAGGGTGTGATGAATTATCGCCCTCCTTGCCAGAGCTGACGGACCCTGGCCCCACTCTAACAACTTTCTACAGGAGAACCGTCGAAAGCGTCCTGTCTGGCTGCATCACTGTATGTTACAAAAGCTGTAAGGTACCGGACCACAAGACCCCGCCGAGAGGTCACCGGGGTCAGTGTTTGTGACATTTACTGGGAGTGTTGGAGGTGAAAGGTCACCGGGGTCAGTATTTGTGACATTTACTGGGAGTGTTGTAGGTGAAAGGTCACCGGGGTCAGTATTTGTGACATTTACTGGGAGTGTTGTAGGTGAAAGGTCACCGGCGTCAGTATTTGTGACATTTACTGGGAGTGTTGTAGGTGAAAGGTCACCGGGGTCAGTATTTGTGACAGTTATTGGGAGTGTTGTAGATGAGGGTCACCGGGGTCACAATATACATAGAGTAGTTCAAAATAGGGAGCATAAATACTGAGGTAGTGTTCATGGGTTCATTGTCCATTCAGAAATCTGATGGTGGAGGGGAAGGACTTGATCCTGAATCATTGAGTGTGTGTCTTCAGGCTCCTGTACCTCCTCCCTGCTGGTAGCAGTGAGGGGAGGGCATATCCTGGGTGCTGGGACATAATGATGGATGCTGTCTTTCCAAGGCATCACCTTTTGAAGCTGTCATCGATGCTGGGGAGACTAGTGCCGGTGATGGAGAAGGCTGAGTTTGCAAAGTTCTGGAGTTTTTCCTGATCCTGTGCAGTGGCCCCTCCGTACCAGAGTTCAAGGTTGAAAGTAAATTTATCATCAAAGTATGCCAAATACTATCTTGAGATTCATTTTCATGCAGGCATTCACAGAGAAATGGAGCGAATTACATCAATGAAAAGACACACACAATAAGCCAATGTGCAGGTGAAGACAAAATGTGCGAATTAAGAAACAGTAAACAGATAATACTGAGAACAGGAGGTGTGGAGTCCTTGGAAGTGAGTCCATAGGTTGTGGAATCAGTTCAGTGTTGGAGTGAGTGAAGTTATTCACACCAGCTCAGGATCCTGACGGTTGAGGGGTAATAGATGTTCTTGAACCTGGTAGTGTGGGCCCCGAGGCTCCTGTACCTCCTGCCCAATAGTAGGAGCGAGAAGAGAGCACGTCCGGGTGGTGGGGGTCCTTGATGACGGAAGCTGCTTTCTTGTGACAGTGCTCCTTGTAAATGTGCTCAGTATGGGGAGGGTTTCACCTGTGACGGACTGGGCTGTATCCACCAAATCTGTGGGCTTTTCCGGTCATGGGCATTTGTGTTTCCATACCAGACTATGATGCAGCCAATAGGATATTCTCCTCTGTGTACGAGACCGTAAGACATGGGAGCAGAATTAGGCCCTTCGAGTCTGCTCTACCATTCCATCACGGCTGATTTATTATCTCCCTCAACCCCATTCTCCTGCCTTCTCCCCATAACCTTTGACATCCGATCAAATTAAGAACTTATATCTCTCCATTTTAAATATACTCAATGACTTGGCCTCCGCAGCTGTCTGGCGTTCAAATCATCGGTGAGACCAGCATTGAAAGCTAGTCTGATCCTCAACCATGGCCTCCAGTCATCGTCAACAGTGAGCCCTGGTTCAAAGTGGAAGATGAGTCCCGAAGCCTTAGCCCTGAGTCTGCGAATCTCTGCAAGTCCACTGGGGAAATTGAATGCCCAGGGTCTGGGTCCGAGTCCACTGAAGGTCAAAGGTGGCCTGTCCTGGAGTTGGAGAGCTGTGCCTGTGTGTGCATGGGTGGGTGGAAAGGTAGAACGGGGCCTGTTCCCATGTCATCGCCTGGTATGTTCTCTTTTGTTGTGTTCTGTGTTGTTCTGCGGAGTATTGTGGACACGTGTGGCAACACTTGCTGGCTGCCCCCAGCACGTCCCTCGATTGTGTTGTTTGTTAACGGAAACGACACATTTCACTGTATGCTTCGATGTACATGTGATAAGTAAATCTGAATCTGATTCCGACTCTAGGTCTCTAGGTTATATTCTGTCAAGGTAACCTCCAACCAGGTGGCATGAACCTCGATTTCTCCAGCTTACAGTAACTTCCCCCCCCCTCCTCCATTCCCTCTTCAATCCACCACTCTACCTCTTCCCCACACCTGCCTATCATGACCCCCTGGGCCCCCCACCTTCTCCTGCTCCCATGGTTACTCTCCTCTCCTATCAGATTCTTTCTTCTCCAGCTCTTTACCTTTTCCACCTATCACCTCCCACCTTCTTACTTCACTCCCCTCCTCCACCTACCTGGCTTCACCTTTCACCTGCCAGCTCGTCCTCCTTCCCCTCCTCCCATGGCTTATTCTGGCTGCTTCCCGATTCCTTTCCAGTCCGGATGAAGGGCCGGAAGGGTCGACCGTTTATTCATTTCCACAGATGCTGCCTGACCTGCTGAGTTCCTCCAGCATCGTGTGGGTGTTGCTCCAGTTCTCTCTCCAGCAGGCAACCCGAACAGCACGTTATGTTCCAGCTGCTCTGGGGCAGACAGGAAGCTTCTACAATGTGTAGTCAAAACTGCCCAATGCATCACAGCCTACTGGGACATACTGTATATACAGAAAGGTGCCAGGAAAGGGCCAGTAACATCAGGAAGGATCTCACCCACCCTGTTCATGGACTGTTTGTCCCACTCCCATCAGGGAGGAGGCTACGTAGCATCCACACCAGGACCACCAGACTCAAAAACAGTGACTTTCCCCAGGCAGTGAGGCTGATCAGCACCTCCACCCACTAACCCACCCCTCCACACCCCCAACCATCACTACTTTATCATTTCCTGTCAGTCACCTTATGTACTGACACTCCTGTGCCTAGTGTGACTCTATGTATTTATATTTATTGCAGTAACACACACAAAATGCTGGAGAAACTCAGCAGGACAGGCAGCATCGAGGGAAAAGAGTACGGTCGATGTTTTGGGGGGAGACCTTTAATCAGGACTGGATAAACAGATGAGAAGTTAGATCGAGGAGTGGAGGGGGTGGTTGGGAGTAGGAAGTACAAGGTGGTAGGTGATAGGTGGTACTGGGAAGGAGGGAGGGGTGAAGTACAGGGGGGGTGTGGAGGGGGGGAGGGCAATTACAGCAAGTTCAAGAAATCAATGTTTTTGCCTTCTGGTTGGTGTCTACTCGGATGGAGTAGACATCAAATCAATGTTGTGTCTCCAACCTGAGTGTGGTCTCATCACGAGGCCATGACTGACGTGTCAGAATGGGAATGGGAAGTAGAAGGCAGTTGTGCACGAAATGGAAGAGACGGGGTGAGGGCAGCGTTGAAGGTGGAGGAAGGTACACTCTGTTCTTTGAAGATGGAGGACATGTTGTGATTTCTGGAATGAAAAGCCTCATTCTGAGAGCAGATGTGGCAGAGACGGAGGAACTGAGAGAAGGGGATGACATTTTTACAAGTGACAGGTGGGAAGTCCAGGGAGCTGTGAGAATCAGTATAATGATCCGTAGATGAGCTCTCTCCAGAGATAGAGACAGAGAGATCAAGGGAGGGAGGTGTCAGAATTGGACCAGGTAAATTTGAGGGCAGGGTGGAAGTTGGAGGCACCGTTGATGAAGTCGACGAGCTCAACATAGATGCAGGAGGCAGTCCCAATGCAGTCGTCTATGCAGCATAGGAAAAGTTGGGGAGCGATACCAGTGTCGGCGGGGCATGGACTGTTCCACGTAGCCGGCAAAAAAGGCAGGCATAGCTGGGAACCATACAAATATCCATGGCTACACCTTTTGTTTGGATGAGCCAAAGGAGAAATTATTGAGAGTGAGGACCATTCTGCCAGAGCGGTAGTGGAGGAGCACAAGTTGGGTCGGTTATCTAGAAAGAAGCGGAGAGCTTTAGGGCCAATCTGATGGGCGATAGAGATGTACAGCGACTGGACGTCCATGGTGAGAATGAGATGATGGGGCCAGGGAACTTGAAGTCATTGAAAAGATCCAGAGTGTGTGAAGTGCTCGGTATGTGGGTAGGAACGGACTGAACCGGGGGTGGGGGGTAAAACAGAGTCAAGCAAGTGTACCTGGGTTGCCTCCAACCCGATTCCGTTTCCGTTGGGAGGCCTCCAACCCGCGGCTTGAACGTCAATTTCTGAAAGTTGCAGCAATTGCCCCCCACCCTTCACCATTCCTATTCCTGTTTTCCTCTCTCGCCTCATCTCCTTACCTGCTCATCACCTCCCTCTGGTGCTCCTCCCCTTTCCCTTTCCCCCATGGTCTTCGACCCTCTCCTGTTAGATTCCTCCCTCTCCAGCCCTTTATCTATTTTTCCTACCAGCTTCCCAGCTCCTTACTTCACCCCTCCTCACTCCCGGTTTCACCTCCCACCTCCCACCTTCATCCCCTCCCCCAACATTCTTCGTCTAACTTCTAATTTTCTTTCAGTCCTGATGAAGGGTCTTGTCCTGAAACGTCAGTTGTTTACTCTTTCCCATAGACGCTGCCTAATGAGCTGAGTTCCTCCAGCATTGTGTGTGTGTTGCTTGGATTTCCAGCATTTGCAGATCTTCTTGTCTTTAATGTTTATTGTGTTTGTTAAAAAGTTATTATTATTGTGTTCTTCATTTTTTGTGTTTCTTGTGCTGCGTTAGAGTAACAAGTAATCATCCTCCTTGCACTTGTGCACAAAACTATCTCGAACCTTGAATTTTGAAGTGTGACAATAGACAATAGACAATAGGTGCAGAAGTAGACCATTCGGCCCTTCGAGCCTGCACCGCCATTTTGAGATCATGGTTGATCATCTACTATCAATACCTGGTTCCTGCATTGTCCCCATATCCCCTGATTCCCCTATCCATAAGATACCTATCTAGCTCCTTCTTGAAAGCATCCAGAGAATTGGCCTCCACAACCTTCTGAGGCAGTGCATTCCAGACCCCCACAACTCTCTGGGAGAAGAAGTTTTTCCTTAACTCTGTCCTAAATGACCTACCCCTTATTCTCAAACCATGCCCTCTGGTACTGGACTCTCCCAGCATCTGGAACATATTTCCTGCCTCTATCTTGTCCAATCCCTTAATAATCTTATATGTTTCAATCAGATCCCCTCTCAATCTCCTTAATTCCAGCGTGTACAAGCCCAGTCTCTCTAACCTCTCTGCGTAAGACAGTCCAGACATCCCAGGAATTAACCTCGTGAATCTACGCTGCACTTCCTCTATAGCCAGGATGTCCTTCCTTAACCCTGGAGACCAAAACTGTACACAATACTCCAGGTGTGGTCTCGTCAGGGCTCTGTACAAATGCAAGAGGATTTCCTTGCTCTTGTACTCAATTCCCTTTGTAATAAAGGCCAACATTCCATTAGCCTTCTTCACTGCTTGCTGCACTTGCTCATTCACCTTCAGTGACTGATGAACAAGGACTCCTAGATCTTTGTATTTCTCCCTTACCTAACTTTACACCTTTCAGATAATAATCTGCCTTTCTGTTCTTACTCCCAAAGTGGATAACCTCACACTTATTCACATTAAACGTCATCTGCCAAGTATCTGCCCACTCACCCAGCCTATCCAAGTCACCCTGAATTCTCCTAACATCCTCATCACATGTCACACTGCCACCCAGCTTAGTATCATCAGCAAACTTGCTGATGTTATTCTCAATGCCTTCATCTAAATCGTTGACATAAATCGTAAACAGCTGTGGTCCCAATACCGAGCCCTGTGGCACCCCACTAGTCACCACCTGCCATTCCGAGAAACACCCATTCACCGTTACCCTTTGCTTTCTATCTGCCAACCAGTTTTCTATCCATGTCAATATCTTCCCCCCAATGCCATGAGCTTTGATTTTACCCACCAATCTCCTATGTGGGACCTTATCAAATGCCTTCTGAAAATCGAGGTACACTACATCCATTGGATCTCCCTTGTCTAACTTCCTGGTTACATCCTCAAAAAACTCCAATAGATTAGTCAAGCATGATTTACCCTTGGTAAATACATGCTGGCTCGGCCCAATCCTATCACTGCTATCTAGATATGCCACTATTTCATCTTTAATAATTGACTCTAGCATCTTCCCCACTACTGATGTTATGATCACTACCTCCTAATGGCTCCTTTACTTCAAGATCGCTTATCAAATCCTGTTCATTACATAACACTAAATCCAGAATAGCCTTGTCCTTGGTCAGCTCACGTACAAGCTGTTCCAAGAATGCATCCCGTAGGCACTCTACAAACTCCCTATCCTGGGGTCCAGCACCAACCTGATTCTCCCAGTTCACCTGCATGTTGAAATCCCCCATAACTACTGCGACATTACCTTTGCCACATGCCAATGTTAACTCCCTATTCAACTTGCACCCAATATCCATGCTACTGTTTGGTGGCCTGTAGACAACACCCATTAGGGTCCTTTTGCCCTTACTATTCCTCAGTTCTATCCACACAGACTCCACTTCTCCTGATCCTATGTCCCCCCTTGCAAAGGACTGAATCTCATTCCTCACCAACAGGGTCACCCCACCCCCTCTGCCCACATTTCTGTCCTTACGATAGCACATATACCCTTGTACATTCATTTCCCAGGTCTGATTTCCCTGCAGCTATGTCTCCATTATCCCAACAACATCATAGTTACCCATTCGCACCTGAGCTTCAAGCTCATCCGCCTTATTTCTGACACTTCGTGCATTCAGATATAGAATTTTTAGCCCATTTCTCCTCTCTCTGTTTGAATCGCTGCCTATTGTGCTTAACCCAGCTCCCCGAACTCTCATCGGGCTATACGCCCCTAGAATTTTGTTGTCCTTCCTAAATTTACTTATTCTTTCTGCACATTTGACTCCATGTTCCGTCAGACCATCCCTCTGTACATGTGTCCTCCTTATCACTTGTTCCACCTCACCTTTCTCTACTACACACTTAATATTCCGGAACCATGTAGTCCCCACCTGTCCTTTATTCTTCATCTCGCTATCCTCTCTCACATTCTGGATCCCTGCCCCCTGCAAATTTAGTTTAAACCCCCCAAGAAGCACTAGCAAACTTCCCTGCAAGAATGTTAGTACCGCTCCAGTTCAGGTGTAAACTGTCCCTTCGGAACAGATCCCACCTTCCCTGGAACAAAGCCCAATTATCTAAAATCCTGAAGCCCTCCCTCCTGCACCATCCTCTCAGCCACATATTAATCTTTATAATCTTTCTGTTCCTTGCCTCACTCGCACGTGGCACAGGTAGCAATCCTGAGATTGTTACCCTGGAGGTCCTGCTCTTCAGCTTCGCACCTAACTCCCTGAACTCCCTACGCAGGACCCCCTCACTCATCCTACCCACGTCATTGGTCCCTACATGGACCACAACATCTGGATTCTTACCCTCCCTCTCGAGAATAACCTGCACCTGATCTGAGATGTCTCGGACCCCGGCACCAGGGAGGCAACATACCATCCGAGACTCCCGATCTTCCCCACAAAATCTCCTATCCGCCCCCCGACTATAGAATCCCCTATCACTACTGCTCTCTTCTCTTCCCTCCTCCCCTTCCTAGTCGAGGGTCCAACCTCAGTGCCAGAGCCAGGACCACTGCAACTTGTTCCTGGTAGGTCATCCCCACCAACAGTATCCAAAACGGTATACTTATTGTTGATGGGAACGGCCACAGGGGTGCTCTGCTCTCTCTGTCTGCTCCCCCTGCCTCTCTTGACTGTCACCCATTTGCCTACCTCCTGTCTTTTCAGTGTGACTACCTCCCAATAACTCTTATCTATCTCTGCCTCCCGAATGATCCGTAGTTCATCCAGCTCCTGCTCCAATTCCCTAACTCGGTCTGATAGGAGCTGCAGCTGGATGCACCTTTTGCAGGTGTGGTCATCAGGGACAACTGTGTTGACCCTGACCTCCCACATACTGCATACGGAGCACACCACTGCTCGAACTGTCTCCCCCATTACCTGATCCCAGATTAGTCAGAATAAATGAAAAAAGTACCTACCGACCTTACCTTTTTTACCTCAGCAAGCACGTACTCAGGCTCACTGATTTCCTCTCACCGAAGTCCTCTTGCGCCGAAGCCCGCTGAGCCAAAGCCCAGCACTCTGCTCCTGTGCACTCCGCTGCGTACACCGACGCTGCCCGCTCCTGAAAGTGGGCCTCTTTTTAAACCCCGCGCTCGCCGCTGACGTCACCCGCGCCTGCGCAGTTTTACCTTCCTCCTCAGGTACTGTCCAGGTAGGTCCGACGGTCTCGGCCTACCTACAACGGCTGATCCTCCGATCTCCAGTCGTCTGTCGACCTCGAGCACTCCTTACTCCCGCTCCGCTGCCCGCACAGACACTGCCCGCTCCTGAAAGTGGGCCGCTTTTTAAACCCCACGCTCGCTGCTGACGTCACCTTCTTATACAACTGCAGCATCCATCATCAGGGACCCCCACCACACCCGGACATGCTCTCTTCTTGCTGCTGCCATCAGGTGGAAGGTACAGGAGCCTCAGGACTCACACCACCATGTTCAGGAATAGTTATTACCCCTCATGAACAAAAGAGAACATCTACACTCAATTTCACTTGCCCCATCACTGAAATGTTCCCACAACCTATGGACTCTTCATCTCATGTCCTGTATCAATCTATCTATTTATTTATTATGTTTTTTTGTACTTGCACAGTTGCTGTCTTTGGCACGTTGGTTATTTGTCCATCCTGTTGGGGGTGGTCTTTCAGTGATTTTATTGTGGGTTTTTTGTATTTATTGTGGATGTTCGTAAGGAAGTGAATCTCGGGGTTGTGTACGGTGAGCACTGTTCGCTCTAAGCTGTACGACTGCCCAGTGACTGAGATGCTCCCACTCGCACGGCCTTTCTTCTCGTGCGGCTGGAATGTTGTTTCCTCGAATGTTAATGTTAACATTTAATGTGCCACTCAGTTTTCAGGCCATGGAAAATTTCTTGTTCAGAGCAATAGTTGAAACATTGATGGTGACATGTATGTTTTGATATTAAATTTACTTTGAACTTTGATCATGAGATCCCAACTCTTCTCTTGAAACGACTGTCAGAGATATTCATTAGCCAATTTTCCATGGGATAGAGTTGCAACCTCGTCCAGGCGACGTACTCATATTGCTAACTCATGGATGTGAGTCACCGCTTTCTGGAGAACATTTCGTCCTCCCACGACAGCTGTACTTGGACTGGCCATTCGCTCTTCTGACCGGAATCTGCTCACAGCCTTTGTCTGCTGCACCACTTGCCTGTCGAGTAATCACAGGAAGAGATTGTGGTTTTGAAGCACATTCCACCAGGCTCAAGGATGTCACAAATCCTGCTGAACGGTTTCCTAGTGGATCACTTCCCATCTGTTGTTAACGCACTTGATTGCCTGGTTATTGAGGCGGAGGCTTGGTACAGTGGAGCAGCAGTTAGTGTAATGATCTACGGTGCCAGTGATCGGGGTGCAGTTCCTACTGCTCTCTGTAAGGGGTTTGTACTTTCTCCCTGCGACCGTGTGGGCTTTTCTGAGTGCTCCAGTTTCCTCCCACATTCGAAAGAAGTACAGGATAATTGGTCAATTGTGTGACGTGGCTCATTGGGCCGGAAGGGCCTGTTACCATGCTGTATCTCTAAATAAAAATAAAACTAAACCAAAACAGAGATAAGGAAAATTTTTCTAGCCAGAGGGCAGTGAATCTGTGAATTCATTGCCACAGGTGGCTGAGGAGGACAAGTCATTGGGTATATTTAAAGTGGAGGCTGATAAATTCTTGACTGGTCATGGTGTCAAAGGTTACGGCAGGAGAATGGGGTTGAGAGGGGCAATAAATCAGCCGTGGTCAAATTGCAAAGTAGACTCAATGGGCCAAAAAGCCCAATTCTGCTCCTATGTCTTATGGTCGAATGGAGATTACTCTTTTTGTAATATAAATGCATTTCTTATTTTTAATTCCTTGCAGTTCAACCATGGCCATGTTCATTGCCCAGATACCAACTCAGCCCATCACGGAAACCAGCCCCCTTCCGTGGACTCTCTCTACACTTCCCAGTGTCTTGATTAAGCAGATAACATAATTAATAGGAGATGTAAAGGCCTGGAAGCACATTCCACCAGGCTGAAGGATGATGCATATCCTGCTGGATGGTTTCCTAGTATGATTAGGTGGGCCCTTGACCTCACAATCTACCTCATTATGACCTTGCACCTTAATATCTACCTGCACTGCACTTTCTCTGTAACTGTGACACTTTATTCTGCATTCTGTTATTGTTTTACCTTGTTCTACCTCGATGCATTGTGTGATGATCTGATCTGTATGAACAGTGTGAAAGACAGTTTTTTCACTGCACTTTGGTATATGTGACAAAATAAAACAATTTACTAATTTACCAATTTGAGATTCAGATTTCAATTTATTTCTCACGTGTACATCAGACATACTGTAAGATGTGTCATTCACGTTAACAAACAACACGACCTCAGGACGTGCTGAGGGCAGTACGTGAATGTTGCCACACATTCCGACGTCAACATAGGATGCCCATAATCCCATAATGCTCAGCACAAACATCAAGTCCAAGTTCAAATTTATTGCCATTTGACTGTCCATGTATCTGACCAAATGAAACACGGACCACGTTGCACCCACAGCACATAAAGCTAATACTACCACAAATAAATTCACAAAATATAATTCAAAATGCATGCAGTGCACAGCATAGATAAACAGTAAACAGGTCTCTGTCCGAGTGACGAGACCCCGGTGGTGGCAGGTGTCTCACAGCCTCAGGGTAGAAGCTGTTGCCCAGGTCCTGATCCTACCTGATGGTAGTGGGTCAGAGAGACAGCATCCTT